>NC_134187.1:12057941-12229899 GCF_964188355.1 Buteo buteo | reverse complement strand
GCATTTGTTGTTCTTTTTTTTATCTGAAAAGAAAAATAAAATAAATATTCTTAAGCCTAAAGAGAAAAGTTCACACTTGTTTAAGTCAACACAGAAAGCAAGATATTTCATCTTTTAGTTTCATTAGTGCCTACAAAAACAGAACTCTTCCCACTTAATGGAATCCATTTTTTCTAGATGTTACTTGTTCTGAGAGTTACATGCACTCTAAATAATTATTATTTTATTTCCATTCAACATGACAATGGAATAAAATATATTTTATTTTTCCTTCAAATATTTATTTTCAGCAATTTAAGTCCATGTGCCAGGTTTTTTACTGTTTCTTATTTGTAATTTACTGAATATAACCTTATATAGTACGTATTATCTTACGCTGCCTAACTGTAACATCACTGGCCACCAGAAATACACATATTACCTATAAGTACTGGAAAACAAAGAAAACTAGTAGTTGTAAAACGGTTTATAAAGAAATTAAAATTAAGCAAACTTAAAGGTGAAGTATTCATCATATTAAAATGGGTTAAGAATATAAATGAAGAGCATGAAGAGAAACAAGATTCTGGGAATGAAGAGGCAAGGCTCAACAGAGATAAAGGAAGGGGAAGCACGGAAAAGAAAGTTGCATCAAGTATTGCAACAACTTTCTATCCGTGTCAAAAAAAAGCAGTAGAAATTTGTGATATTATTATAAGTGATAAAATTGTGATTTGATGTGGCCTCTATCATTCTGTCCTAAATAAAACATACTACAAAAGTAAAACAACATGAAGGCAAAAAAGAAAAGTAGGGATAAACATTAAAAACTATCATCCACTCAAAATATATTGCAGAAGTCAAAATGAAATAGAGAAAGACTGACCAGTTTCTAAAAACTAACACTGTTCCTATTTTTACCTGTAGTTCTTTTTGGCGTCGTCGAAGACTGTGAAGATGATCTTCATTCTGCCTAATCTCATTTTCAATGGAATATAAACGTTGCTGACATGCTGTCAACTGTGACTTTTTGTTTTCAATTTCTTTCTCCAAGTGACTTTATAAACAAAGTGATATTGAGATATTACATAGTACACAGATACTATATTTATTGCACACACACACAGAGAAATACACAAAGAAAAACTAAATGCATGACAAGACAAAGGCTAAAAATGCACTCCACTAGAAAAAAAAAAAGATTTTAAGTTTGTTATGCATTGGATGGTTTTAACAATCAATAAAAAAACCACCAAAGCTCTACAGCAGAACTCAGTTAACCAGCAGATAGCTGCTTAATGGTCCCAGTACAATACCTAGCAGATAAACCATTCATGTATTTGAACCATCTGTAACCTCTGTTAGCAATTTTCACAAACAGGCCAAATGTTTGAACTAAGCAGTGCTGTTACTTCTAAAAATGCTACTACTGCATCTTGAGAGAAAACAAATACTTTGGTTAGGACAAAACACTTCCAGTCAGAGAAAAACACAGTAACAGAGATGTTAAAATAGTATTTTAGATAGTCTTATACTTTTCCTTCTACAAAGGAGGTCGTATCCAGAGATTTCCACAATTAATGTGTTCGGTTTGTGGTAAAACTATTTGAAATGCAAAACTAAGCTATTTTTTATTACTATTTACAGATGGCAAGACTTTGATTGTGTCTTTCACCCCTGCAAAAGAAAGGGGAAGCTTTACTAATATTACAGTAAAAAAAAAAGTAATAATCTTAATACAAGTGTTTAATCCAACTTTTGTTATAGATGCATGAAATGGACTGATCAAGTCTGACCCCAGAATCAATGTTTAATAAATTGCATATACTATTCCAGATAAATGTGTCATTGCTTTAGGCAAAATACTGAAGGGGGAGGAAGATATTTTTCCTTTTTATCTGGCCTACATCATTTCCCCATAGTAATATTGGTAATGAAATGCCTATAACACTTTGAAAGTTCAGATAATCTTTAAGTAAAGTTCATTATATACTGACATAAACAAAGTACAGTTAACTGACATATTTAAAACTTTTGAGTTTACAGAAATAAATTGTTAATATTCAATTCAGTCTACACTATCAGCTATTAATACTAAAATTAAGTAAATATTTTGAGCCTCAGATTATATTGCAGACATATTAGAAGTATTCTATTGTCACCAATTTGCTCGGTGACAGTTCAAGTTTGTAAACTTTGAAATACATTTGGCTGTTTAAACTACCATTTTGAAAGTAATGAGAAAAACCCTAAAAAATAAAATCAGGGGAGGGGGAAGTGAAGTTCATCAGAGATGCCTACCATGAGTGAAGTCAAAAGCCTGAGAAAACACAGATGCAAAGACTGAAATCAGTAGACCTACATGTGCCAGTGTAACTTTGGTTTGAATAATCAGGCTTCCTTTACAGTAAACTACAATACCACTGTTCAGGTATTACATTTTTTAAGAAACAGCTTTGACTCCATACTCTTTTTCAGCGAGCGTAAAATAAAAAGGAAGGTAACTAGATCTCCTGGAGCATTCAACCCAGCAAATCCCTACTTGCTGGGCAAGATTTACATGCCACAAGCTGAAAAATATCGAGGTACAACTCAGGTTTGTACCTATCACAGAAAGGCATTGAAATAAAGAGGTTTTCCAGAATTCTCGGAAAGGAAGTGTAAGTCTCAGAAAGAAAGTGGAGAGACTGGAGATTAGTGTACATGCAAATAGACAAATACGCAATTCCACTATTCATGTCAACAAGCGCACTTTTTACAAATACAACACAAGATGCTCACCTTATTTCCGCTTCAACATCTTTGCTTAGGAACTTGGGTCTGAGATAATCAGAAGAGTAATACCGTCTTTCAAATACTTGATCACCTTCAGCAGTGAAAGCTTCTCTACAATTTTTTGGGGGCCGATTAAACTGCATTACTTCACGAGCTTTACGGCTACTCTGAAAAATACAATGGCCTTATCATATGAACAGAAAAGCAACCATAATTAGAGATATCAATTTAAAACTTATCTAGAAGCTCTCATCCAGGAATAATTTCAATTCCTAATGAAAAATAAGAAATACAGTAATGAAAGAATGTGGAAAAAAAAAAATCTATGTCAAGAATCTGCTTTTCTTAGTTGAATAAGACATTTATGTTCTCAAAACCTACCTCCTTAGTTTTGCTGCCCATTTCTTTTCAAGGAGAAATTTATCTGCATTGTACGTTCCATAGTATAAAGAGTCCCTTATAATTTGCTGGGGGTGAGGGTGGAAATCGCTAACCAAAAGGTCACTATGCACAGATATATTTAATTATCAAAAGTGGAATACACATACAGGAAACAATCTTCCAAAGCAAGCCGTGAAGCATGTCAAACAATATTCAATTAAGTTTTGGGGAAACATGCTTGTAAAAAACAATATTGCCAGTGCCAGACTAAGTGGTCACAAGTGCCTTTGTCCAAGGCAATCATGTTATCCATTCAGAAGTATCATTTCTTCCACACCATACCCGTTCAACTTTTCAGATTCAGTTGAAATTATTCAGGTTGGGCTCTGTTGCGGTTTAACCCCAGCCAGCTACTAAGCACCACACAGCCGCTCACTTGCTTCCCCTCCCACCCAGTGGGATGGGGGAGAGAATCGGTTGGGGCGGGGGGGGGAAGTAAGACTCATGGGTTGAGATAAGAACAGTTTAACAGAAAGAAAAAAAGAAAATAACAACAGTAATAAAATTCAATAATAATAATAATAATAAAAGAATTGGAATATACAAAACAAGTGATGCACAGCACAATTGCTCACCACTTGCCAATTGATGCCCAGTTAGTTCCCAAGCAGCAATCCGCCCCTGCCCAGCCAACTCCCCAGTTTATATACTGGGCATGACGTCACACGGTATGGAATATCCCTTTGGCCACTTTGGGTCAGCTGCCCTGGCTGTGTCCCCTCCCAACTTCTTGTGCCCCTCCAGCCTTCTCGCTGGCTGAGCATCAGAAGCTGAAAAATCCTTGACTTCGAATAAACACTACTTAGGAACAACTGAAAACATCAGTGTGTTATCAACATTATTCTCATACTAAATCCAAAACATAACACTATACCAGCTACTAGAAAGAAAATTAACTATCCCAGCCAAAATCAGGGCAGGTTCAAAGATAATAATGTTATGAAAATCAGTAATTAGGTAAGGCAGAGGGGGAAGAATAAAACCAGTATTCCTGCCATTAGAAAAGCCTAGAAAGTTCAGCTGTTACGTATCCCATTCAGTAACAGCCACACTTGATAAACAGTCAATCAGCTCTGCATTAGACAGAGCATAAACTGCCTCTTTTCCAGTAGGAATGTCAGAGGACAAACTGGGACAAGTAGTTTTGGAGAAAAACAAAATCCACAAAAAGTAAGCTTCATTAGTTCTGCTGCTTTCTTTAAATAAAAATACACACATCCTATTTTTCTTTGAACATTTTACCTGTAATCTTATCTGCAGGAGCTGGTATTTTCAGTAGTAACAGAAAATAAAAAAACAGTTTAGATCAGAAATCATATGGTGGCAGAAAACAGTTCATTAACATGTTTTTATGGTCATCAAAAAAGATTCATTTCCATCAAAATATTATGTAATCTTAATTCAATGCCAGTTGCTAGTCACCTCGTTCAAATCCTACTTAATAATTGATTATTGCTTTTTTTTTTTAATTTATTTTACCAGACTCTATCCACAACCATGTTTCTTTGCACTTTCTCATCTCAAATGCTTTAACACTGCCAAGTCCAAAGGGGCTCTGGTTGTTGTGGTCAATGAAAAATAAATTATGCTGTGAATGCTAACAGGTGGCTGATAATTTCATATTTAAGAGTGGATGGTTAAACTAAAAGGGAACTTTTGAACTCTCAAGCACAAGCCTGCTACAGCTATAACTGGTATGGGCTCGTTGCAAATTTTGATAACACCCAGACTACAGGGAATTGACACAACTTGAAGCCACCAGTTAATAAAGAGACATCAGACAGAGACAGCAGTTAGGAGTCTGATGACACACACACAGACTATTTAGACTGGGAAACTAGACCACTTAAAAGGCCCAGAAAGGTAGTGGTGAACATCCCAGAAAGAAACAGGGAAGATCCTGGAAACACACGGGGAGAGATCTGTAGAAACAAATCCCAGGGCATACCAAGGGACCTTGGCCAGTAACAGCCCAAACAGGTATGTGTGAGCAGCTGCACAGCAGGAACCAATATGATTTTCTGCCTGACCTGCCCTGACCAGCAGTGACCTCCCTGCTGCGGACAGAGGTTAAGACTACGAAGGTAGCGTTGGGGAAGAGGAGCTGAGAAACAAGTAAGTGTGTGGAAATAAAAGATCTAACCTTGCCAGTTCTTAAATAAATCCCTTATCTAAATCTACTATGGGATGCCAGTTTACTCTGTCTCACCCATGATAGAAAACAGCGTTTGCTGACAGTTTATCAAATGCCAAGAGCGCCTTACTGGGAGCCCTCCAGTGGTTACGTACCTGTGTGTGCACTGCACTGTAACAGTGATAACTGATACAGTTGGCATCTCCTGAGCCATAAGGGTCCTCACCTCTCCTCAGGGCAGGGGGGAATCTTTCTCTACCTCTTTTGTCCATTACAGACACTACCAGTGGAGGTATCTTATATGCTCCATACAAAAAAAAAAAAAAAAAAAGCTTTTCTTTAAAGACCAATAGGGAGTGTAGAGCCTTACTTTAATCAGCAGGATTGCTTCTATACGCCTCACATCGATCAAACAATTGGCAACCACTGCATGATCTATTTCCAATGCTGTGAGAACTGATGGGAATTCTGGATGATGAACTCCTCTAAAGAAAAGAAGAAAAACCACCATTCAAAGCTCAGAGATTCTTTAAGAAAAAAAAAATTACAAATAGTTCTTTTCAACTAATAAATAATAATTTGAACCATCAAGGCTAAGCAATAAAACTTAAAACATAACTTACCTGTGTCTAACATCATAAACTTCATTCTGAAATTTATTTACAATTATTTGAGGTCTAAATCCACGTGGATAATATTTTGACATCAGTAGCTGAAGAGTTCTTTCATCACTATGATTATCACAGCAAAATGCCTGAACTAGGCTTTTTAAACAACATTCAACAGCCAAGGTCAGCTCAGCATCTTTCGGATGAATGAAAGCACCTAAGTAAACATAAGAGACAAGGCTTTAGGAGCTACGTTCCATAATAAAACATCCAGTAGTGCATTTTTACCATTCAAGGTTTTTCTTTTGTTGTGTTACAGGTTTAAGAGTCTAAAATAAACTTTTCCTACAAGAAGAAACCCCATCCCCCCTCCCCCCCAAAAAAGAGAAGTTAACTAAAAGATAAAGAGCTCCACAACAGACAAGCTACCCTGAGAACACAGACATATAATTTCTCTTCCTATAGAGAGACCTATACGTATTTGGAGGCCTACATTTTCTTCCAAGATCTTTGACAGACCACTTCCATTAAGGTACCAATTTTATGGCAGCTCAGCAGGGGCATATCAAGGCAAAGACTGCTAATCAACAGTTTAATGCTTTAAGGGTAAAGGCAGAGGAACAACTATACACATTAAACAAACATGAAGATTTTCATCACCTATAGTCAGTAGTACGTGTGTTTGCATGTTCTTACCCTGCAGTAAATGCCAAGTACTTAAGTACTTGGCCTTTACACTTACATTCAGAATATGCTGAAGCCATTACTCTCATTCACAAACTGAAAGCAGCAGTCACTGCCAAAGCTGGTCAAAAAAAACAATGAAACCAAAAGCAGCAGTCACTGCCAGAGCTGGTCAAAAAAACCAATGAAACCAAACTTTCCAAGAAACTCTCAGTTGGTTCTGTCCGAGTTGCTATATGCAAAACATCTCAAGTTTGACAAGCCCACGAAGTCAACCACTGGACATTTTGAACAAAGTCTGTCCAAGAGCTAGGACAGTGCTATCTGTCAAGGAACAAGCAGCCAAAGAACAGTAGTCTGATGCTTAGAGGGTGTGGGGGAGTCAGGGGGGTGCACTGAAAGTTTTCTATTGTAACTACATAAAATATCTTAACAAAACCAGCTGGAAAACAAGGAAAAACAGTAGATGTTAGCTAGTTCACACGACTAAAAGGACAGAAGCAAGAGATAACCTACCAGGACAAAACCTTTCGTCCAGGAAGTACAGAAGATATATCTGAAGCTCCTTAAAGAACAAATAGTTTTTCTAAAAGATCACTGTTTACATTAGCAGCCATGAAATAAATCCCATGAGGAATTATGTCTTTTTCAGCAGTCATTCTTACCTAAAGGTCCAATAGGTTTGTGTTTAAAGCGCCCTTGCCTGTAAGCTGTTTCAACTGCTTCAAGAAATGCTGGTATATGCGGTCCAAATCTTTTCAAGGTATTTGTTTTACTATCTTTCAGCTCTCTCAGCTGTTTCTGCCTGGCACCCAGTGCTTCTTTCACATCACAGTCTTCTCTCCTAAGAGAACAGGACTTTTTCAGTAGCAACAGCTTATGAAGGCTTTATTTGATTAAAATAAAGTCTTATTTTTCAAATACTAATAGGACAGCGTATCAAGACCTTAATACCTCAATGTA
Organism: Buteo buteo; assembly: GCF_964188355.1. Taxonomy (NCBI): domain Eukaryota; kingdom Metazoa; phylum Chordata; class Aves; order Accipitriformes; family Accipitridae; genus Buteo; species Buteo buteo. Next base: position 12,222,315 of record NC_134187.1, on the reverse strand, counting down.
CAGCTAGCTACACACGCAATGTTTTCAGAGTTTCAAGGAACATGGAGATAAAAAAGCAAGAAAGAAAATGACTACTTTGCAACAGTTTTACAAGACTTATTTCTAACAATTATTATAAATTTATTTTATCTCTAATTATATGCTTCAATTTCACTATCTTCTACAAAGGTCTTCAACAGAACACAAAGTTACTGTTGGTTACAATAACTGATAAAAGACATTTACACTAATACATCAAGCACAATAAGCAACAATTCTCAAATCTCTTAAGACAATAAATGACATCACCACCATAATCCCCCCAGTAATCATTGTTCAAGTTCAGGTTTCCAAATCAAAGCCAAAGAGTGCTTTGTTTTTCTAGCCTGAGTATGGGCTAAATTGGTGTTTGAACCATTTGCTTCAAAGTCTCTATAAATTTGCCTTTAACTATAGGCACAATAACAGCCCCTAAGTGAATCTATTTCCTTATATCATGTTATGTATCTTGTGACATCATATCAGGATGTACTAGTCTATTAAACAACATGACAAAATTTAAGTTATAGTCAGCCCATAGGATGATAAAAGAATAAGGGGACAGACGGTGGGCCAAAGAAAGAAGGGCATTAAACTGGTAGTATGGATTTATACCAGGCTTTAAGTTAGTAATACCTTTCACCTTTAATGAAAAAACTGTTTTCTTAATTTAGAAACTTTTGGAAAACTAAGTCATGTTGTGACAAAGACAAGAATTTAGCAAATCCTAAGATAAACTAGGAAAAAAAATAGAAACAGAAGCCTAATACCCCAGGGAATACAGGTACATAAGAAGGGACCTCTTATAACTTGAAACAAAGGAAAACAGTTACATTCAAAAAGCATAACTTACCTAAGTCTAGCATGTTCTTCCTTACACTTATATATAGCCTGCTGAAACTGATCCACCTGTTGACCAATCATTATTTCTTCATCATGGACTGCCTTTAACTGTTCCCTTAAGTGTGTAATTTTTCTTTGCCTTTCCAATTTCTCAGGCTCTGAAACTTGATTAGCACTAGAAAAGATCATACTTCAATAAACCACACTGAAGATTTATAAGCGACATGAACTTTTATTACCTGTATCACACAAAAGATTTATACATGACAAAGTGATGTTTAAGATTCTGTGCATTTACAAGATCTACAAAGCATAAATACTATTTTTTTTTTTTAATTTGTAATCACACATAACTCTCCCCAGTTACGTTCCTATTATATTTAGTTTAAGGTATATTTGTTTTGCAACACCATGGAAGCTAGAAAATGTATGTTACCACCAACAAAATAGAAAAGCTTTTTTCTGCCCAATTACCTCATCACATTCTAGTCAAAATCGTGGTATGCAAAGAAGCAGGATCGGAAACAGTTAAGTATTTAACTGGACCCTGCTGAAATTTAAAGAAAATATTTTGTTCATGCAGATTTTCTCATTAATCAGAACAGCTCACTCCCTGCATACTTATACCTTAACTGTAATCACTATATTTGTATTTACCTGCTTTTCAGTTCTTCAATTCGTTTACATAGCTGTTCATTGTCTTTTCCCAGGTGTTTTAACTCAGTTTTGAAACGGTTATAAAGTACCTATGAAGGAAATAGGATACAGTAGTTTAATAAATAGAAACAAGAAATAATTTCAAAAAGAGCTACAGTTTTGAGTAAATAAACACTGAACTGCATCAAAACAGACAAACATAACTTGAATTTCAAGAATGTGAAAAAGAAAGAATAACAGTTAACTTTAATCATATTTATTTTGACCTAAGCTTAACACCTGTATACAAATATAAACCCCATGGCCCCAGAACAGAAACTACTTGCAAGTCAGGCAGGAAATTGCAACTATTTTGAACTGCACTACAGATTCAGGAAACCTAGACACAGATAGAGAAGTGCATGAGTAGCGCATGGACAAGATAAATGCTTTAAGTTGGTATGAACTTTGAAAGTTCTTTTTGCCTACCTCAGCTTCATTGACTGCTTTTCTTCTTGCCTGCACATCAGCCTTCAAAGAAATATGCTGAGGATGCAGGGCTTGTGCTTCTTCACTTACTGTTATTAACTTCTCTTGTATTACTTTGTACTTTTCTTCTGCTTCACTCACTTTTACCTTTGGTACAAAATGAGAATGATACACAAGTAGTAATGAAGCAAAACTTTCTTAATGCTACAGAAGAAATCTCTCTCAAAAGAATCCATCCAACATGACTTATTTGCGCTTTTTTTGGTTTAAAAAAGATAAAGAAATTCATTGCCACTGTAGATAGGCTAAAATGAAAATTAATAGAGGAACATACTCAGTAAACCAACAGACTACCAGATCTGTGAAATAAACAGCAACCTTCTTTTCTAACTCATGGTTTACTCAAACACAGGAGTCTTAATACAATAAGGCAACCCAGCTTTTTGTGAAAAGCTAAAATGGCCAGCTTCAATAGCTTACAAGCTAAAGGACAAAGTTTAAATATTATTCGCATTCTTCAGGCAAGGAGCCAAAACTAGAGTGACATATGGTTTAAGCCATATACGTACCTGGCATTCTTCTAGCTTCTGAATAAACTTCTCTGTATTTCTTTCTTCAGCTCTGATGCCTTCTTTGATTGGCTGTATTTCTTTTTCCATCTCACCTACCTAAATAGAAGCATATATTAGCATATATCAGAATGTCCACAGCAGATTGAGAGTAATTTAAAGTACGTTTCATATGAGGAAACATATTTTAACAAGACATTTACCACTGCCCATGCCATTTTATGTTTCAAATCTTCAAGACGATTTCGCATGTCATTCACAAACCCAATGCTTTTGTAATGTTCCTTTTTTTTACAATAAAGCCTCTTAAGTTCTTGAAGACGCTTATAAAAAAAAAGAAAAAGGTTCAATTGTGAGTGCAAAAAGCTGTGATATAATACAAAATTTTGGATAGATTTTTTTTTTTGCAAAAATTTAATGTCACTGAGACCTAAACAAAAACTATGTAGTTCAACTCCCATAGTTACTTCAGTGCTCAGGTCTGTATTAATAATTACTTTAACTTTTACATACCTCTACCCCTTGTTCTATCTGAATACATGTATTTTCTTTAGTTTTCATAATAGATGAATAATCTTCTTTCATCTGTTCCAGCTGAGTTGCCTTCATAAAAAACTAAAACAGAATAAAAAGATGAAGATGTCAGATGCAGCAGCTTACCTAAACGAACTTTAAATAATTACCATCCCAACCTCTATGCATGCTGAATGATACCCAAAGTAAAATAAGCAGTGGGATATTTCTGAATAATGAACTAACAGCTAACTCCACAGCGTCCTAATTTTTTTTAAAATTTATCAATGTCTTTAGAGAAAAAAATTCAAAAAAATTTGTTTTTGCAAGTGGATGACTGCTACAATCAGATAGTGTACTGGGTCTGGCTGGGATAGAGTTAGTTTCTTCACAGCAACTGTTATGGTGCTGTTTTAGATGTGTGACCAAAACAATGTTGATAACACAGTAATGTTTTAGCTGTCACTGAACAGTGTTTGTATAGCATCATGGCCTCCTGTTTCTCACTCTGCCCTCCCAGTGAATAGACTGGCACTGAGTGCAAGAGGTCAGGAGCGGATACAACCAGGCAAATGACCCCAACTAACCAAAGAGATATTCCATCCCATAAAATGTCATTGTTATGGTTTAACCCCAACTGGCAACTAAGCACCACACAGCTGCTCACTCACTCCCCCACCAGTGTGATGGGGGTGAGAATCAGAAGCATAAAAGTGAGAAAACTCATGGGTTGAAAGAAAGACAGTTTAATAGGTAAAGCAAAAGCCACATGCACAAGCGAAGTAAAACAAGGAGTTCATTCACCACCTCCCATGGGCAGGCAGGTGTTCAGCCATCTCCAGGAAAGCAGGGGTCCAGCACGCCTAATGGTGACTTGGGAAGACAAACACCATCACTGTGAACATCCCCCTTCCTTCTTCTTCCCCCAGCTTTATAGCAGAACATGACGTTGTATGATATGGAATCTCCCTTTGGTCAGTTGGGGTCAGCTGTCCCGGCTGTGTCCCCTCCCAGCTTCTTGTCCCCCCCCCAGGCCCTAGCTAATGGGGTGGGGTGAGAAGCAGAAAAGGCCCTGACTCTGTCTTGACTCTGTCTGAGCACTGCTCACAGTAACTAAAACATCCCTGTACTATCAACACTGTTTTCAGCACAAATCCAAAACATAGCCCCATACTAGCTACTACGAAGAAAATTAACTCTATCCCAGCCAAAACCAGCACAGTCATGCTCAGCAATAAAAAGGGAGAGGAGAGGGTTTAGGGGAGTTAGCTATCTTTTGCTCAGGAGCTGGCTGGGCATCGGTCTACCCATCAAAGGTGGTGAGCAATTGCTTTTGCATCTTTTGTTTTGTTTTGCTTGCTTTCTTTTTCCAGCTTTCCTTCATTTTTTATACAATTTTTATCTCAACCGCAAAATTTTCTTGCTTTTACTCTTCCTTTCCTCTTCTCCCATCCCAAGCAGAAGGCAGCAGGGAAGGGAAGTGAGCAAATGGCTGTGTAGTACTTAGCTGCTTACCTGAGTTAAGCCACAACAGGTCATTAAAATTAAGAATTCTGATTTTATTTTCCTCCAAATACCAGCTCTAAAAATTTAAAATCAGTATTTTAATTTTTAATCAAAATGTTAAATGATTTTTCTTACCTTGTACTTGTCACCTTCATTTTTAGACTGTAAAAAGTGCTTACTCATTTCTTGGGTTAAAACGGAGACAGGATTATCTACCTGTAAGAATAACTTAGTTTATTTTAATTTTCAGTAAAAAAGTTCTCATGTAACTGCATATCCATGAAAGTGAGCAAATCATCTCCCTGTTCCACACCCAGCAATTCAGTAATAAGCTGAGAAGCAGATCCAGTAATTAATTTTTCTACTCCTCTCACCCCTTTTTTTCCAAAAAAGAAAAAAAAAAAACAACAACAACGAAAAAATTTTAAAAATTCAACTCCATCGAATACAAATTAGAACCACAACAAGGACAACTAAGGAATTGTTTCCAGGAAAATAACTGACTTGTAGAAAGACAGTGCCTGTTTTTTCCATTTATTTAACAAGATCCACATTAGAAATTTTATCCAATGCTGTTTAATTTCTCATTATTTAATTGATCAAAGTATTGCATTAAATGGAATGAATTGCCCCATATACTCTTACAGAAGTTTCCACAAAATAAAATCAGTATGTACTAACAGAAGTTTATATTATTTGAAAGGCTGAATATGTTGAATGTTTTAAACTTCATGTGCACTACCTGATCTTTCCTTAATCATGTAAGCAGCAAAACCACACTCAAATTTCTGCAACAGCAGAAACTGAAATAATGAGCAGAAAAAAAACCTCCAGGTATGAAAGAAACCTACATATGCTAAGACTTTCATTAACAGCATACATGACTCATGGCTCACAGATGATGGCAAATACTTATCTGTCTGGGACAGAATCTTATTCTGCATTGTATGAGGTATAAATTTCAATTTTCTTTTGCCATTGCATTTGATCTTGAAAGAATACAGAAGTGGTGAACCTCTCATTTAACAAAATGGAACATTGTTTTTTATTTGAAGAATTATAACATCACATGCTGATATCTTAAATTGCACAGAATTTAAACACCGTAACAATTACCTGTATATTAAAGTGATCCAGTATTCCTATGAGTTCCTCTTTCTTTGAAGAAATTAAGGTCCCTAATGGTAAAAAAAAGGAAAAACACCAATAGATGCAAAGTAGAGAGACATACAATGCCCTAGCCTACTGTTCAATCTAGTGGTTCTTAGTAAATGTAAAAAATGAGACTAGTATTTTTGTAACACAGATTTATTCCTAAATCAGAAACATTGGTTGGTTGGGGTTTTTAATCTTTCAGATGTATTTGCATTTGTACAGAAAGATTTCTAATTAAAGTCCCTCCTTGCCTCATAAACCCGCTGTAAAAGAATTTAGGTAAATCAGCAAATAAAAAAAACTCAAAAAGACTAAAAAATATGTTCAGCCTCATCATACAAGCAGATATTCATAAAGATTAATACTGTATTACCTCACATCATGCAGAACCAGACACAACTGCTTTTCACGTGCTAAAATACTCTTAGTCTAAAGTAAACACAAAAAATACATCATCCTTGAATGATGAATGAGAAACATTATACTTTACTAACATCAAGGCATTTAAAGCAATGAAAACATTTAAAGAGCTTCTAAGACTGAGAACAAGACAAACTACCACCAACCAGATTTGCTTTTCAGTCTGTAACTTCTGCTTCCATCCAGAGTAATGTGCTGATTCACAATAATAGAGCTGCCATACACTTCTGGTTTAAATGCATCTCTGCCTCGGTTTCGCAATGTTATGGAAATATCTGCAGAACTAAAAAATAAAAATAATAAAAGAGACAACTAAAATTACTTCCAAATCTTAAAAACAAAACAAAATGTCAGAACATTCTATTTTTCCACAAAAATTGTAATGTCTCGTACAGGTCACAACTGGAAGTCAGTCATAGTACCAATCGCAACAAGATATATTTATGTTGTTTAAGCCAAAACAGCACTGGAGGCACATGGCCATAAAGGCTGCCATACACTGACCTGTCTGCACCTTCTATGATTCAGATAAATCATGAGCCAAAAGCAAGTAGTTGTGAGAACAGATTTCCCCCACCTTCCCTTCCCATCTGAGTGTCCCCATCTTTAGGTTGCAGAATCAAGTTGCTTTTTTGGTTGTTCTCCAGTCCCAAAACTGACTTCTGTAGAATACTGGCTTCTAGAGCCATCCCTAACCAAAGTAATCTATAGCAGAATGCTTAAGGCGTTCTTCTAGAAGAGATGGGATGTGGTTTCAGTTCTGAATTCAGATTTTCTGTTTCTCAAGTGAATGCTGAAACACTAAGGTATTATACATAAGGCAGGCACTGCCAACAATTTTACTCTAAGCACCTCTGAAAAGAGCAGCCTGGGGCTCTGAGTTACAGCTTTATGTAAATGTAAACTCTTAAACATCGTCTCCTATCTTTTTATTGATTCCCCTAAACACGTTATCCCCCACTCTTGCAGCAGACATGAATCCACTTTCTGCATGTTTAATAATCCACCTCATGTCAAGGTCTTTATATTGTATATACATTCATGTCACCAGAAAGACAGAAAAAGAATTAACATCACTGCTCACAGAACAATGATAACTAGTTTCCAATGAATGTTTTTCTAATGAACTCAATTCTTCTGTAAGATATCCAAGTACATCATGGAAGTAATACACAAGAACTGGGCAATATGCAGGACTTATCACTGTTAGCTAGTTCAGAGATAATGGTATACTACTGGTAAAATTTCTAATGTGGTTTTTGTTTTCAGTTTGGGGTTTTTTTTTTGTTTAAATACGATCTCTTCAGTGTTATGGTTTTTATTAAAATCTGGTAGAGGAAACAAAGGCGAACAGAAAACTGATCAGTTAACCTGAATCACAATCACTAAACAACACGTTCAACTTTAAGAAAGTTTTACTTACGTCTCTCCATCTCGTACAAACATTTTTAATGAGGAACCTCTGTTAGTTGCAGTGGCTTTTCCACCAAGACCAACAATAAGAGCAGTTAATACAGAACTTTTCCCACCTGTAATAGAAGCATTGAACTTTTTTTAAAAATAAGTTATTGTAACTCCTTAAAGTTCACCCTTATTACATATTTTTGTTTGACTGCTTATGTATTAATGCGCTTAAAGTCCAAATTCTGTCTTTATTGAACAAATATAAAATAGCAAAAACTCTAGAAAAACATCTGCTACTTCCAAGGTTGCCCCCCACCAAAACAAACCAAACATGCTAAGCCAAACTTCTGTTACTTCTATTTAGCAGTTTACATTCAATAAGATGCCTTATCTCAGGAGGAAAGAATCTCTCCTTCCTTACAAGCATACAGAAAATATGTAAATGACAAAAGAAATCAAACACACATTACCATTGATATCATATAACCTTTATCTGAAAGGTTTTAAGCTCTCTTTCAAAATTTATGTTTAATTTTTGAAATTTTCTCTCCAAAAGAGGTGAACTTGCATAAATATCACTTCCTTCTCCTATAACAGTTTCTACATGACATATACTTGGACAATTACTGTGCATTTAATAGTGAACATACAAGTACATTTAGTTTAAATATAAATTTATGTATGATTTAGCTATGAGAAGACTTATATTCACATTATCTTTTGCAAATCTCCAAATTTAAGACCTAACTTTTTCAACAGCCTTGAACTACTGGGATAGACCTGTGACATTCCCAAGCCCAAAAAGGAATCTCTCTCCATTCCTAAAAGATGGCTAGCAATTCTTTTTCAAATAAAAATTACATTATTAACAGAAGTGTTCTTTGACAAAGAAATGATGCAATTAATACTTACTTCCATTGCTTCCAACAACAAAATTGAGATTTGATCCAAACTGAAAAGGCCCCAACATCGAATGGCACATAAAGTTCTTCAGCTGGATACTTTCAATTATCCCAACTTCCCCTACAGTCTAAAGGATTAACAATTAAAACTGGTGTTATGTATGCATTTTAATGATACACAGTTTATCTTTTTTTTAAATATAATGAGAATCCAAGTGACAGCATGATATAAAACATCAATGGTTACAAGCTACAAGGAAATCAGAAGGGTTTCATGACACTATGAGAAGTTACTTGCTACAGAGCAGTTACATAATAAAATAAGGGGAAAGCAGTTACGAAAGCTTATCACTCACCCATAGTAACTTTCAGTTCTCCCCATAACTAACTTAATTAATACTATATAAAAGATTAAGATCATAGATTCTATACAGCTGTCAGACCAGTAGTAAAGAGCATCATAGAAAGACTTTTTTGTTACTTGAATAATAGTATTTGTGAAAATTCTTAGCACAGCTTAGAACAAGGGAAATTAAATTAGATCAGGAAGGGGGAAATGAAACTAGAAGTGGGACAGCCCACTGCTCAACTGGTGAAGTATTGTTTTGACAGGAAACTTCAGGATTATCGCCAGTGCTTCAGAAAAGCAAAGTTTTCTAAAAAAGCACAAGCAAAGTCATCAGGAAAAATAAGCAAGCCAATGACACAGAACAGCTGCTGCTCAAGAAAATGAAGTGAGGAATAATGCTTCTGCATACCAAAAATGAACCATGGTGTCTTATAGAATAGAAGAGACTATTTCAGTTGGAAGGGACCTACAATGATTATCTAGTTGAACTGTGTACCACTTCAGGGCTGAAAAAGCAAGTAATTAAGGGCATTGTCCAAATGACTCAAACAGTTAGAGGCCTGGGGAATCAACTACCTCTCTAGGAAGCCTGTTGCAATGTTTGACCACCCTCTCGGTAAAGAAATGGTTCCTACTGTCCAGTCTAAACACACAAGATGGTATAACACACAAGATAGTATTTGCAATCTCAGAAATTATTTCTAAAAATTCTCCATCAAATTAGAACTCAACTATTACAGAAAAGCAGAAAAAAGTGGTATTCCTATTTTCAAGTTTCATTTCCATCAAAATACACATTTCAAACACTAGGGGTTTTTGGGGGGGGGTTTGAGCAATTTGAAAGTGTCATCTATGCAAAACAAACAAGTATTTGGTACTTCTTTCAGTAAATAATTTGTTTTCTAAATATTTTCTCTGCTTTTACTACAGCCATAAAGCAAATATACCGTACTTCTAATCAAACAAAATCTGTTTCCTTTATTTGGTTATTTGAGAACTTCAGTAGTACTCATTCTATAAAACCAAACTGTTATTTCATGATCAACTGTTATAACTACATGACCCAAAAGAAATAAGGTAAGAATGAACTCATGCAGAAGTCCTCATCACAGACATTACCTCTAGTTTCTTTTATATTGGCTCCACTGAAGCCTACATGCAAGACATTTATTTCAACGTCAACCAAAGGCACAGAACCTGTTTATATCAACTTTTTTCTTGTATCTTCCCCTCCACAAAACTTTTTAAACAACTTACTGAATTACTATCAGCTGATGACTGTGAATTTTCTTCTTCATTAGACTCATCACTATGTTCATCTGCGTATTCTTGTCTCTGCCTTTTATGGGGTCCAGGCTTTGAAATACTTTCTTCCTTTCTCTTACCCATGAGTACTGAAAAATGAAAGTAACAAAAGATTATAGGTTTCAGTCTCGTAGTTGAAAACATACCTACAGATGATAGCACAGACATACCTATTTATTTACTTTGGTAAAAGAAATATTAAGATCATAGCAAACATTGCACCAAACAAATACTTTCTCAGAACTGAAATCTCAGTGAATTTAAGCCTAAGCTTACTATGAAGAAGTTGTATTGGAACAAAAGAAACACAACTTCATTATTCTAATCAAGCTGAATTTGTTTGTTGATTAACACAAAAAAAAAAGAAAAATCAACCTTGATTCTGTTTTCCTTGGTACATTAGACTTTGGGATATTTGCTAGAATTGTTTTTGGTTAGTAACGGAGTTGAAGATTAAGTTGTAAAAAGTACATAGCTATCGCAATATAATCAGCAGCCTCAGTGCAGGTTTGACCAAAGTGAGCTGCGCAGCCAAAAAGAAAATGTATTAATTATATGCAGTTGACAAATGCCTAGAAAATTATTATGTAGAATAAAGGAAAATTATATTCATAGCACTGTTCCTGCGCTGTTTCTTTCACACACCCACCCTGCTTTTGTGAGGCAGTGTAATGTGATCACAGTAAATAAAATGCTGTTATTTTACTAATGAAGGATAACAATTCTCTATATAGAGAACTTTTTTTTTTTTCCTCTACAAATGAATAAACACACAGACTTCCTGCACTAATATGACTGGTCAGAAACACATCTTGCAAAAGTAACAAGGTTATTAAAGTCAAATAAAACTGAAACAACAGGCATCAAGATTAGTCAAAATCTCACACTTTCTGTACCTGTAACCTTAGGGCAGGGTTTTTATTCCCCCAGAAGTACATATTACATTCTTCATACCTAGAGTTCCAAAGCACTACACAAAACATGGAAGTTCACATACTTTTGCCCAAAGTAGAAGATAGGTCCTGCTTATACAAAGGCAATGCACAATCTTTTTCTTTGCCAGTAGTTAAGTCACTTACTGCTAAGTGTCCAAAATGGGCTAAAACTGACATCAACTGCATAGTTTTCTGACATCAAAAAGTTTCTGAAATGGAGTATGTTCTACTCAGACAACTTTGTTTACTAGAATTTAATCTAGAGCTCCCTTCTAGGGAAGATGGCAACAAACTTAAATGCGTCTCACCAGTTCGAGCAAAATTCAGATGCATTAAATGCAATTACTGTCCACTGCTGTAGAAAGATCACTGCGTGACACATGGCCTAAGAGTAGGCTGAGTTTATTTAGGAAAATAAAGAAAAATAATAATTTAAAAAAAATATGGGGTGGGGTGCAGGAAGGGAAAGAACAACCAGTGTTAGAGACACTGCATGGTTTGAGACCAAATTGACTGTGTAGAGACTAAAGACACTAGGGGCTTGGACAACAGAACACTTCTAGTCACAGACACATTTATGATTATGAGTGACCACTTCCTTGTCCCACAGGACAAATGGGGCTATCCAGGAGGGAAGGCAGGCAGGTCAGTCTAACAGTTCCTAATGTGATTTCCTGTGCCCTGCAAGGAAGGTGACAGGATCCATGAGAAAGCTGGGTGGATCAGCACAGCAGTAAAGCCCTCAGGCCCTCCCAGAGCTTCTCTGTGGGTCTTGCTCCACATTCTCTCTTTAAATGTTTTAGGATTAATAACTTGAAGAAGCTACAAAGAACTCAGAGAAATAAAGACTGTAAATTACAACTTTAGTCATAAGAACTAGCCCTGCAATGCAGAGGAACCCTCTGCCTCTTCTGTATCTGTCTCATCCCCCTGAGTTCAAGCACCTCTATGCAGCAGAATAATTACACAGCACTGATTCTACTGAAAATTAATGCAGGAAAAAGCTTTTTTCTTTTTAAATGAGATAAGTTCCCCAACCATTTCACCATGCACATCTGTATGTTTCGGTCATTGTGGAGAAAGAGAGTGCTTCTTTGAGCAGCTTCTTTTATTTGTGCCAGCTTAATGTTCCAGCCAAACTATAGCCTGATTTCAACCGATAAAAGGTCAGATAGCTCGTACTACCAAGCACCACAGACAATAGCATTTATTATACAAAACACCACAGAGGTTAAAATTTGTTACATCATTATAAAGAGTATTTCATTGCTATTCTAGATATTCATTGACTGTTTTATAAAATACAGGTTCTAATAATTCCCTCATTAATTTTCTTTGACATAGTATCTAAATTATTAAAGAAAAAAATAATATGCATCTCTTTCCACTAAGTGCAATGAACAAAATCCAAAGCAAATACAGAAATGCAATAAACTTCCCATCTGACGTTCTTGCAATAATTTTGTACAGCAGGGATTTCAGAACAAGTACTGGATTATTATTATGTCCATTAAGTATTTACATGAAATCTGTCATTTCCTTTTTACATTATGTAATTTAATACCATACACATAGAAACCAAGGAGCAAATACGCTTCATGATTCATTTACATACCTTTTGCTATGCTACTTTCAGTTTCCTACATAAACATGTCTTTATGCTTAAATTACTCAGACCAGGAAAGAGTCGCTTGTATGCTCTTTGAATTTATCCATCACCCAAAAATGAAGACAAGCATTCATTCAATCTGCTGTTCCATTGAAATCTCTCTCTAGAAGGAAGGGAAAACACAAGATTTAAATGTTGTCATTATTAATGTCTGAACTAAAGATCAGGGCTAGGAGTTCCATTGCTATACCATTTGGACATTTAAGAAAAAGAGAGCGTAAGAGTGGAAAACAGGACAAAATAACCTAGAAGAAAACTCACTCGTAATCTAAGCGTGAGGAAGGCAAAGGACAGAACAGTCTCCACCACAGAACTCTTGAAGAGCTAGTACTGCAAACAAAACTTAAACTGAAACTGCAAGCAAACTTTATGGAAGTAGCCTCAGAAATCATTCTGACAAGTACCAGCGGATGTAATACCTACAGCAAGTACAAAAAAGCCAGAAGGAAAGAGAAACTGACTGAAGCAACAAGGAATCCACTAATATGACTTCACAAGAAACAAAGCTTTAAAAGCTAAAGAAAGAAATAACATTAAAAAATAAAAAACCCACATAAAATGACATGTACGCTAATCTTTACTTTTTTTTTTTTGACAGAAAAAGTTCCTTTTTTTACATAAATTGCTTCCAAAACTCTCGCACCAAGACACCCCTAATTTTCCTCATTAAGTTTTTAACTGAAAAAACAGTTGATTTCAGTCTCGGCAGCACTTACCATGACTAACAACAGTTTGGGAATAACTACTCAAGGCAAAGGAAAAGCAGCTGATCTGACCTATCTGAAGGTTATTCGAATGTGCAATACTATATTGGAAACAGTTAAACTGGCAAAAACATATATTAGTGCAAGTATTTTAAGATTCGTAATAGACTAATAGGAAGCCAACAACAGACACTATTGACAAATGTTAACAGAAGGTTTTTTTAATGGACCAGGCATCATATTTAAAAACTGAAGTCTAAATTTATGTTTATATTGCAATATACAGTAGGACTATGCTAAAGGAAACCTCTGATGACAGAGTCAGGAACATCAATAATTCAAACAAGAACCTGACTGTTACTCAGAAAGACAAAATGGAAGTACTGATTTAATAGAGAAAATGAACTTTACTGCCATAGAATGTAAGAGCATACAGTTCAGAATAAAAACTGTAGCTGTAAGTCATGAACCAGTAAGGGCAAGACAGATCCAATTCCGAAAACATCACAGGATCACTACAAATTATTACAAGTAATTGTTACGCATGTAACAAGAGGACGAAGGAAAAACGCAATCTTCAAATGTGCCGTATAAAACTATTAGGACTATTACATGTTATAGTAGAAAAGCATTTACCCCGTTAACACCAAAGTATAGGAAAACAGAGGCTGCATCCACCAGAAGCAACATGCACTGATGCCCACCCGTATTCCAACTTAACCAATGGCATCTCTTTCCACAGCTTCCATCGCAACGCAGTTGTACAACTGTTTTCCTCTCTCCCTAGCTGGCTGGTCACAGTCGGCCTCATCTAGAGCAGACACAACCAACCTCCTGCCACCAAAACTGCTCCACTTGCTTTCTAGCAGCCTTGTGTTGGCCTGGTGTCCCTGTGAGGTAGGAAGCAGCTGCCACTCAAAACACTCACTTTAACCACTCTGCACCCAGACCGGCTACAACCCAGACTGCCTTTCATCCAGTCTGCAGAACAGAGGTAGAGAAAAGACATCAGAGCAGACCTATGGCAGGATGAAGGCAAGATATGGGAGGAAGCATTGGGTGGGAGAAGAGGAAGACCAAGTTGTGGTCTTCTACTGATGTACAGCACGCTACCTTTGCTTAAACAGACACACAGATAGTGATAAATAAATTACAAGTTAACTCTAGCAGCTTTTAATAATGAAGGAAGGGAACATTCACTATCTGCTGGACTTAAAAGGCACATGTTTCAGAGGACTGAAGTCAGAAGCCTAGCTTCCTACACAGCAGTGGAGTGCGGTATATTTTTAGGGGCTACCCGAGCGAGCTGTCCCACGTTAGACTACACGACTCTGACATCCACAACTCCTCTCCAAATATATTCGCAGGCAATGCCAAGAAGCCTATACCACCCCACTCAAGACACTGGAGAAGCACTGTCTGACCGACAGCAGCACCGAAGGCAGCTCCACCTCCTCTACGGGGAAGGACAAAGGAAAGAGGGGGCAGAAATCCCCCCCGGTCGCACCTCCAGTCCCGCGGTTATTAGCTGCTTGGCCCAACGCCTTCTCCGGACGACCTGGAAGGATCCACTCACCTCCCAGAGAGGCGAGACAGGTCCCTTGGCGGCTGGAAAGCCCGGGCGGCGGCCGCTCCCCGGTCCTTACCCGCTTCCCACCGCCGGCTGCCGACGGGCAAAGCCGGGCACCCCGGCGGGGAGCCCTCACACCAGGCCGAGCAGCCACGACAAAAAAAGAGCGGGTGACAGAAGCCAGCTCCGGCCGCTAACGTGCCCGCACAAAACCACCTGCGAAAGCCCCCTCACGGCGCGGGCGGGATCCGGGCGGCGGGGCGCGGGGCTCCCGAACGCAGCGCGCCGGGGCGGGGGCAGGCGACGCCGCTCCCCTGCGACCGACCGACCGACCGACCTCCCTCCCAGCCGCCCCCCACTCCCAGAGAGCAGAACCGCGCCCGGCCACCGCGGCACCGCCCGCCAGGGCCAGCCGGCCGCCCCCACCCACCCTACCTCTCCTCAACGCCGCTGGCGGGCGGAGCCGTTACAACCGCCGCAAGCTCAGACCGCCGGCAGGTCCCGACCCGCGCGGCGGCGGCGGCGGCGGCGGCAGCAGCGGCAGCAGCAGCAGCAGCAGCCTCGGGCCAGGAGCGGTGCGGGCGCCCGGGCGCGACGGAAGAGCCGCTGGGAGGGCGGTGCCTGCGCGCTCCCGTTCCCCGCCCCGAGGGGGCCGTTTACCGTCAGCCCGCCATTTTCGAGAGGGCGGAGCCGCCGGGAGGGGAAGGGGGGCCGTGTGCGCGCGCGCGCCGCCGGCGACCGTTGGGGCTGAGGGAGCGCGGCGCGGGTGAGCGGACCCGGGGGGGGGGGGGGGGGCTTGTTCCCCTTCCCTTCTCTCTGCTGGGGGGGGGGGCGGTTCTTCTCCTTCCCTTCTCTCTGCTGGGGGGGTCTCGGGAGTTAGCGGCTAGGCCTGCCCGGGTCTCCCCGAGCCTCTCGGGGCTCAGACCGGGATGTGAGTTTCTACCAATCCCCCCCCTCCCCCGCGCGAAGACTGAATCGCCTTCGCTGAGGCGGCCTCGGCTCCGCTGGCGGGCGGGAAGGGGGCAGCGCGGCGGGAGAGCAGCCCCCCGTCCCAAGGCTGGAGTCAGGGCGTTGGGCCTGCAGCCCTCTTAGCGGGCAGGGAGAGCTCTCCAAAGGGCGGTTCGTCTCACGGTGGGTCAGGGAAGCGCCTGCCTGCGTGGTGCCGTGTTATCTCCAGGTCACCTCAGGGCGGGAATTTTCGCTGCTTGTGTTCAAGATACCTGTGCGTCTTGTTATTTCGCTTTCAGGCAACTTGTCGGTTTTGATTTCATCTAGGGGTGAAAACCCGTAGGAGTTTGAGGAGTAAATGCTGAAGCACGCCACTGCTGTGCTTCAGGTGCTCAGGTTTATGGGCGAAGCTGTGCCAGGTGCTGGGGTATTGCAGCAGGGCGGAGAAGGAGTGGGAGAGTTGTTAAGAACGTGTTGTGGGCTTTCTTTTTTTCTTTCTTTTTTTAAAGACCTCTGGGTCAGACATAAAGTATATGCTTGGCAATCTTTGCAAGTTATCTTGGCAAAAGCATATCTGTATGAATTAAACTTAAGCATTAAATGTCTTCTGTAGTTATTTTCAAGTAACTGGTTTACTTTTCTGGCTGTGTAAAAAAACTTTGTAGAGTAGAATATAATCTTAAAACACGATTTATAAAACATAAAAACTATATAGCTATACCACATACTGGCCCAATGAGAAATTGAGGAGATCGGGGGGGGGGGGGGTATTTTATATTTCCTGTCAATGATCTTATAATAGCATGATGTCTTCAGTGATTTCTAAGTATATGAAAAAAATCAGGTTCAGTCTCCCTTCTTTGGAAGTTACCATCTCTCTAAGCAGATTGGAGCCTTGTGATGAGCGAAGCGCCTCAATAAAATCTTAGACAGATCACTCCTATTGAAAGTAGTAGATCTGTTTGTATACAGGATCCAGATATATATATTGAATGGGGTTGAGGAAAACTTCTGTCTTCAAATAACAATACTTTGTTATCTCATAATAAAAAAAGTGGGGTTTTTTGTAGTTTTCAATTTTTTATACTTATTTTTTTCTTTATTATTTGTAATCTTATGGAATATTAAGTGTTTGTAGTGTGACATTCCATAACAATATATAGAAACCAACTGACAGGTTTTTTGGTTTTTTTAATTGTGTTGATGTAGGCTGGCACGAACCAAATGATAACATCAAAAAAGACATCTCCCTTTTTTTGCTAGGAGTTCTCTTGTTAAACCTCACTGAAGCTGAATATCACACTTGTCTTTTGAGAAGGTTTGGATGCCTTTTGTTAGCCTCCCCTGTGCACCAGAGATATTAATCATCCTGGACTTCAAGAAATTATGTATTTGGATGCTTTATTTGTATTTTTAACTCATTTTATGTGCTTGAGGTATAACAACAGCAAAAGCAATATGTTATGCTCTGTACACATACAACTAAAATCAGGTTGAGTGATTGTAGTAGTTAGAGAAATGGATTAGAGAAATATGATTTCTGTTGAAAGTAAATCGTAACATGAGAACTTGATTTAAAAGCAACTTGGAATTGATAAGTTGCCTTGTTTTAAAACAGTTCTAGAGTATAGAACAACGCACCCAACAAAGACAGATAGACTGTGATGGTGTTAAATGTGGAAGACAGCTGAATTTAACATGGCCGTGTTCACTAGAGGCCACAAGGTGGCATCGGTCTTCACGTGGCTTAAGCAGATCTCAGAGCACAGACAGCTAGCTCATCTAGTCATGATTTATTCAGAGTAGGGTTTTATTTTATCTGAGTATACAGTAGTAGTTTCAAAATCAGAAAGAAAGAAATACAAACCAGTCCAGATTTTATTTGCTTTTTGTCTTCTAATGTTGAGGGAGAAGAGGGGAAAGTAGAGAAATAAGCATGAGGCAAACTTGTACAATAAGGCAGTGCAGGAATAGATTGGTATTGTGAGGGGAAAAACCAGAGTATGCGTTAGAGGCCTTGTATAGAACTGGCAAAGCATGAAAACCAGAAGAATAATGAAAAAGAAGACAAGAAAAGGAAGACAATTAAATCTGGTACTGGGGTAGCACAGAGAATAGAGCTATATAAGTAAAGTTAAATAAGAGACAAAGAAATATGCCACTGAATGGGTGTATGTTTTCAGCTGGCATTCATTATAGGTAGTGCCAGTCACACAATACTAAAACTAAAATAGTAAAAACATACACCCTGGCGTGTTTCTGCAATCACAGTGTTATAAGTGTCAAAATGTTTGTTGGAAGGGACTTCTGGATGTCATCAATGCTGATTCCTTGCTCAGAGGGGGACTTCCACCAGTACTGGTTAAACCGGCAAGACTGGATGTTGAAAATCTCTGAGAATGGAGATTCTGCAACCTCTGGGTAACCAGTGCTGCAGTACCCTCTGTTATTTTTTTTTTCCTGAAGTCTAACCTGTATTTCACAAGCCGGAATCTGTTGCTGTTGACCCTTATTACATCATCTTGGAATGCTAAGGAAAGTTCAAGTCCTGTCATTATTGTAAATATTCCTCAAGTAGCTTTAAGCTACTTCTATTTGAACAGAAACATTTTAATGTGAATCCTGCCACTTCAGATCAGGAAGTAATTCCCTCAAGAGGTGTGGTTTTTCTTTTTTTTTTAATAAAACTTGGATTGTGCGTATGTAAGGGACGCATGAGACTTGGAAATGAATGATTCCCCCCCCCTCAACTAAGCTTGGTTTTATTTATGTTCAGGCTATTAACAATGAAAACATACAGTCCAGAGAAGGTATTTAGAAATAAACCATCTGTGAACTAGAGTCACTATGCACTTAGAAGGCTTGATTACAAGTATTCTTGGCTCATAGAAGTAAAACTGATAATGACTAAATATTTATTTTCTGAACCTCATGTTCATAATACGTCATATTTGATGTCATATTCTGAAAGTATTTTATTTTACTTGGTCTTCACAGCTAAAACCTTCATGCTGACAACAAAGAAGCTAGAACAATGGGAGTGACTAATCTGTGGCAAATCCTTGAGCCTGTGAGACAACCTGTCAACTTGAGCAGTCTCAAAGGAAAAACACTTGCTGTTGATTTAAGTCTGTGGGTTTGTGAAGCACAGACCGTTAAAAAGATGGTTGGAGTAGTTACCAAGCCACATCTGAGGTATGGTATCCATATAAACTATTGTAGCCAGAAATCTTGGAGCTGTATAATTTAGGTATGATACTTATTCCAAATTGAAGGCTACTTCAGAAATTCATATGACTATGTTGTTTTGATTCTGTTGTTATCGCTTGTGCTACATACATACAGGGTTTGAAGTGAAGACTCAGTCATACTGGCTGAATTCGGTGTAATGCTCAGGTGCAAATAGAAGTTCTTGGGCCCAACCTACCTTGTCTTGAAGCCTCAACTGTAGATAAGGATGGGATGGATATAAGCAGATCCATGTTTGTCTTACTGTGGTATAGCACTGTGTGATATAAAGATTATCAATGAACACAAATCAGTGTGCTAATTCCTATATATTTCTAAGGCTGTGTGATGGAAGGTATGGGAGTTCCAACTGTTTATCACAGCAGTTTGGAAGCTAGTCAGTTCAGAGCATACTGAGGGTCACGCATGCTCAAGCCTAATCTGGTTTATAAATTAAAATTCTAGTTAGACCCCATATTGAATTAAATATGTTTAAATCATTCTTCAGGCTTATGAACAACCTTGAAGAATATGTATATTTTTAATTTAAATAAATCACATACGTAAGGAATGAACAACTATAAGCAGCTGTAACTTCAAAGCACTGTTTTCTGCAAGTGATGCTGACAAAAATGAAAATATATACAAATTTTCATAAAAGACATGTTATTGGTTAGCTCAAGAATACTGAGTTACTAGCTGCTGTTAGATGTTCCTGTGGTTTCTGTTGAATTCAGCTGATAAGAAATATCAGTATCTTCTGAGAATAATTTCTTAAAATGTTATGCTTATGACCCCAAACGGGTAATTAACTATAAAACTTCATTACTTCGCTCTGATAGGATGTCCTGTGTGCAGTGGAATGGAAGCACCAGTCCAGATTTCTTATGCAGTCTTTCCAAAGCAAGACAAAGGGATGAACAGATTTCTACCAAAAAAAGAAATGTTTTCAGGCAGTTGGAAATTAAGTTGTTTTGCTAAGTATTTTAGAGAAACTTACCATAAGTGATTGATTTTTATATCATTTGTGAAAATAGAACTAGCCTCAAAAGATCAGTTTATCCTTTTTTACCAGTAGCAATGGTACAAAGTTAAATCTAGACTAATGGTCTTTCCATGTTAGTTGAAGAGATATAAATGTTTGGTCTACTCCTTTTGCAAGATTGATCCTGGAATTGCTGGAAAAAGCATAGCATATGCTGTCTGATATTGCTGCTCTCAATTTAAATGTTATAGACCAAATAGTTATTAATGCTCCCTTGCAAAATTCCACCCGTCAGTGATGCTGGTTTGCATATGAAATAAATTGGCATGGTAATGGTATCTATGACTGTCTAATACCACAGCATTCAGTCACTTCAGAATCTGATGTGCCTGTATTGATAGATTTGGGATTAAAATTTGATATAAAAGAATCAATGTGGGTATGTGTTTGGAAGCAGACTTTGGATATTGAATGTTTTTTATAAAGCCTTTTAAATTTGCTTATGTCTTTACACCCAAAAAAGATCTTTCTTGTCCTTATGTGGTATTTTCCTGGGAGTTTTGTAAAGCTGTTAGAAGTTTGTAGTAAAACAACTTCAACCGAAGACAGGGATATAGATAAAAGTTTTGTTAGCTTGGGGGTGAGGGAATCACAAAAGGTGGAGAGAAAGCTAAGATTGTTCCTGAGGTAGGCTGAGGGATATAAGGAAAAAGTCTGAAGAAATAGGGCTTCTCTAATTCTGCAGCTTATGGAACACCTTGCTTTATTGCAGAAACCTATTTTTTCGGTCCTCTTTCTTAACATCAATGGGAATTAAACTAGTGTTTGTCATGGAAGGAGAGGCCCCCAGGTTGAAAGCAGATACCATGAGTAAGAGAAATGAGATGCGCTATGGACCTTCAAAGAAAGTTGGAGCTGCAAGAACAGGGAGATCTTTATTTAAAGCCATTTTAAAAGAGGTGAGTGATTGGGGGCTGTGTTCCAGTATTTTTCATGTGATAGGAAGAAATCTTAACCAAATTAAGTACAAGGACTTGACCGAATTAATAGTTTTCTACACAATGAATTTCAACAGTGTTTTGTGTTTTGAAGGAACACATGCCTTTCAAACTGGGCCTTACAGCATCTGTTAACTGTTGTTGTAGAAGAGGGACAATGTCAGAATAATTTTCTTGTTTGATGTGTTCCTATGCATGTTACGCTGTAGTGAGCCACAGTCATAATTGAGTGTTTATTACAGAAATTCACCTTCCTTGTTCTTTTATAGTGTTAGTACTGATACTTTTTTTTTCCTAGGTTAGGGTATACGTGAAAACAGGAATGTGTTGTGTACCTATGTAAGCTAAGCTAGTGTGTTTTTGCAGGGGTACACAGAACTGTTTTGTAACCAAAATCTATGATTTGGTAAACTAGCTGAATAGCTAAGAGGATATACTTGTTGGAAACCTACTGGATTAGGCTAAAAGGAAGATTGCATAGTCATCTTGGTATAGATGGTTGAAACAACTCTAGTTGCAAAGACCTCCTATTCAGTAATTTTCTTCTTCATTCATTGTTGCAGATATGTAATCATTTTTGTCTATTCAAAATTTTCTGAAATAGAATTTATAGATACTCCTGGCTTTGATAGATTGAATGTATCAATTCTTGTTTTATTCTTAAATTCTAAAATAATTTTTTTTCTGAAATTTGTAACAGGTATATATGAGTATATATCAGTATGTCTTATGCTGTGGTCCAGTCTTAGTAGGGTGACAGTACTGTACTTTCATGCTTGATTTTCTCTGGGAGTCTGGCACCTGTTGAAAGAAGTCTGTGCTAGCCCAGTGTCACTAGAGTAAACAGCGTTGTTTCATGAAGATAAATATTCCTTTGTTACTCTTCTTTTAAAAACATCCTAAATATCTATTTAAAGTGTAAAGATTTTTGTGAAGGAATAACCATTAATCATGCTGTGTTCAAGTCCTGTAACTAATACTTTGATCTTAGTTGGATATTTCTTTTCGCTGTTACAGTAAACTGTACTTCTAAAGTAGTGCTTGTATTGATGTAGTGTTCTATAGGCAGCGTAAGTAGCAGGTTTTTTTTACACTTGTGTCTGAGAAAATGCATGCTGGTAAGTGGATCTAATTCAGCATTCAGTCTCTCTTTCCTTTTCGATTCTTTCTTTTAGTGTCTCGAACTGCTGGAGTGTTTAGGTGTCCCTTGGGTTCAAGCAGCCGGGGAAGCAGAGGCAATGTGTGCCTACCTAAATGCAAAAGGACATGTTGATGGCTGCATTACCAATGATGGAGATGTCTTTTTATATGGAGCTCAGACAGTTTATAGGAACTTTGCCATGAATGCTAAGGTAATGTACCTCATCCCATTCTCACCCTCTCTTTAGACTCTTCCCAAAAATGTAAATAGAAAGAAGGGACTTGAAACAATTACTTAGATATTATTGCACTGACCCTCTAGTAGTTGAGTTTGTTTAAAATAGTACATTTAAGACAGGAACATTTTGTTTGATTCACCGGCAGTATTCCCATGTATTGGATGTGAGCGCAAAACTACTGAACTGAAGAACACTTATGGTATTATTGTCTGTGTTTGTAGTGTCCTGTGATGTGTAATATAAAGCTAAGTAGCAAACTTTTTTTCCCTTTCCTCCTCTACAGTGAGGAATTTGAGTGAAGTAATTGCTTCCTATAAATTTACCATTAGGGCATATGGGAGTGGTCAGCCTCCTGGGTCTAATAACAGTGTTCACACACTTGCGTTTGCAGGTTTGTTTTATTATGAATATACTTAAAATTAGTACTATTTGTCTCCAGTTAAACATGATTAATAGGGTAGGGATTGTACATCTGTATCATAATCAATTGTTGCAATCATTGAAAAAAAACCCAGATCAATATATGACCTTGAGCTGAAGTGTTCATTTGTTAGGAATGCATTTTCCAGAGCTGGTGAAAGGCAACCCCAAATTTCCATATTTTATACTTTCTCTATAAATCAGAGAAAGGAATGCATGTGTTCTGTCTGATGAATCTAACAAGAAAGTGGAGGAAAAATGATACCGGGGTTGGAATTT
This sequence comes from Buteo buteo, assembly GCF_964188355.1. Classification (NCBI taxonomy): domain Eukaryota; kingdom Metazoa; phylum Chordata; class Aves; order Accipitriformes; family Accipitridae; genus Buteo; species Buteo buteo. Next base: position 12,199,091 of record NC_134187.1, on the reverse strand, counting down.
TAAATAATATTCATCTGAAAGACTTGTTGAGAAAATACTTCAGTAAAGGAGAAAATCAGTAAGACAGAAAAAAAGCACTACAAACAAACTAACTTTTCTTAAAAAATAATTAATTTGATGGAAGATGATTTGCTTCAGCACCATGTTTGGGTTCTATCTTGACCTGGTTCTTTTCTCTTTCATTCAACTTCCTTGTCATTTATCACCTAAAATGAAGATGGCCTCAATCTTTCAGGTGTACTTTGTTACATACATAAGTCAACATAAAAAAATAATTTATGTGAGTGTGTGTCTGTCAGGGGCATCTGTTCCAGAAAACTGGATTATTTTGGATTATTTTGGGTTGTTGGCTTGTGTGGAGGGTTTTTTTGTCTTTTGGGGTGGGAGGAGCGGGGGCGGTATGGGGTAGTTAGTGTCCTATGTTTTGATTCATGTTACTCTTGATTTCATGTTGTTGCGTTTGAGTCCCCCTACCCTTCAAAGCTTCGGGTATTCCTTTAGCTCATGTCTAATATGGTAGGTAACTTTTTTTTTTTTTTTTTTTACTCAAGTAGCACATTAAAATATTTACATGGATTTTAAAAACTGCAGTTCCTGAGATGACTTGCATAGCCACTAGTACTGGATAATGTTAGTTTGCCACATTTTTTCTACAGGTAGTAAACAATAAAAACACCCCTTGGCTTATTTTAGTTTCTTTCAACAGTTGATGCCCATACTTAAAACTTTAAATTCCAGAACTGTAGTTATTCATGTGGTGTCCATGGATTACATTATAGATTTTAATTGCTGCTAATCTTGTTTTGCTATCAGACCCCACTTATGGGATAGACCTATTTCCTGCAGATGAGGGTGAATAGGGGTGGGTAAGCAATCACTACTGAATGTGACTCAGGGCAGTTCCTTCCCTGATGTTACAGGAATAACACATGTGATAATTTCTCTTGCAGGATCCACATCTTGACTGTTACACAATGTCCTCTATTAAGGAGAAGCTTGGATGTGACAGAGAGTCTTTGATTGGGCTAGCTGTTCTTCTGGGTTGTGATTATCTTCCAAAGGTAAGCAATATAATTATTTTTTATTAGGTACTTACACTGTCTTGAAAAACAATAAACTATATCAAGGGAGACATGTGCATGCTGACAAAACTGTATGCAATGCACAATTACTGAGATCTAGTTGAAGAAGATGCTTAGTAAGTTGCTGTAAATTTTATTTGTGAAGGCTTAAAGATAATCAGAATGGTTCATGAACATTAATCTTTCTAAAACTGTCATGTATTATTCCATACTTTCTATAATGGAGGTGAAGACAAAAGTTTAGATGTTGATTACTTTGAGCAAAAATGTGAGAACTCAGTTGTTCATGATGATGCTTTGTAACCATTCGCGTATAATTACATCCCTGGCAGAATAGCTGTGGAAAATGAGAAAAACAGCTTTGTCTATGCTGTTTGGAAGACTTAGTAGTTATGGTTTTGAACTGTAGTTATTAGTAATGCCAGTTCTCAGTACAGTTTGGATGTATCCCTTTTCAGTTCTATCATTTGTAAATACATGATTTATGAAGTAGTAGAAGTCACCTATTTGAAAGTTTGCCAAATGAATGAAGTGAGAGGGATCTCACTCATGGCTACTTCACTTTTTTTTTTTTTTTTTACTTTTTTTTTTCTTCTTTTTCTGTAAGCTCTTGAATGTTTTTGGAGACTTTGAACAGAAGCTGTTGTAATGGCTATTTGAAATGGAAAGAAAGTGGGATGAAACTTGATTTCCATACAGTTCATCATACAGTGACTTCAGGCAACAGTTGCTCCTGTTCAGGCTTGCAGTAGATATCTAGTTATTTTTAAATCATTGTGTGCTAATTTGATAAAACTGTCCTTTTAAACAACTGATACTGCTGAAAGAGCAAATAGCTCTAATTACTTTATCTTTTCCTGAAAGACTTGCTTCTGTTATAGGTATCTTTTAAATAGTTGGTATTATTATAATTACAAAATAAATGTATAAAGAGAGAGGGAGTAAAAAAAATAGTGGCTAATCAGTGGTTATTGTAATGGAACTAGCAGCTCCCGGAATGTCAGGTTCTTGCATAGTCCTGAAGTAACACTATTACGTAATGTCAGCTAGGTCTTTTGAGTTACTGCAGCCCAGCAAAGTGGATAAAGATAGAAACTTCTGAGGAAAGATGGATTACAGGAGCACATTGGGAATGGGGATTGGCGGAACAGATAAATGAGAATACCACTTTATAATTCCACTTCCTTTGTTGAATATATGTCAAAATGATGCTTTACTTGCAGAAGCTGAATATCTGACTTGCTACCTGAGTGTCTGGCTGCAGTCCAGTGAAAACTTCTAAATGGTTTTGAATGTACATTTATTTCATATGGTTGCATATACTCAGTTCAGCCATTACAGCTGGTTAAAAATAAGCTATAGATTTATTTGTAATAATGCTGGAAAAAGCACACTCAATACAATCTTTATATTCAACTGTACTGATTCTTGGCAAAATACGGTAAGGATTGAAAGAGGAACTGGAAAAGCAGTATGGGCATTTTAAACCATAGAATCATAGAATAGTTTGTGTTGGAAGGGACCTTTAAAGGTCATTTAGTCCAACCCCCCTGCAATGAGCAGGGACATCTTCAACTAGACCAGGTTGCTCAAAGCCCCGTCCAACCTGACCTTGAATGTTTCCAGGGATGGGGCATCTACCACCTCTCTGGGCAACCCATTTCAGTGTTTCACCACCCTCATCATAAAAAATTTCTTCCTTATATCTAGTCTGAATTGACCCTCTTTTGGTTTAAAGCCATTACCCCGTGTCCTATCACAACAGGCTCTACTAATAAGTTTGTCCCCATCTTTCTTACAAGCTCCCGTTAAGTATTGAAAGACAGCAATAAGGTCTCCCTGGAGCCTTCTCTTCTCTAGGCTGAACAACCCCAGCTCTCTCAGCCTTTCCTCATAGGAGAGGCGTTCCATCCCTCTGATCGTTTTTGTGGCCCTCCTCTGGTTGTTTTGAATCAACTGACTTTCACTCTTAAGTATGTGAGGGATTACTACAAACTTCTGGATTTCAGTCCATGAGCTAGGTTCCCGAAAAGGAACCTCCAAGGTCAGGTTGGGCAGGGCTCTGAGCAACCTGATCTAGTTGAAGATGTCCCTGCTCATTGCAGGGGGGGTGGACTAGATGGCCTCTAAAGGTTCCTTCCAAGCCAAACCATTCTATGATTCTGTGAGAATATTTGCTGTTCCTATCTTATCCATGCTGGTAGTCCCCTTTCCTATAAAGGACATGCATACTACAGATGTAATAATGGAGTAAATGTCAAAATCAAGCAAGCAATTATTGAAAGGGAGGGGAGGAATTCTTTGGGTTTGTGGTTTTATTGTGGTTTTTAATTACTTTTCAGAAAATGCTCTTGCACTTTTCTTTGTTACCTCTCAGAATTGAATTTGCATAAGTGCTTGAGGTCTTCAAATATTAGAAGTTGTTTCTGTTGCCATAAAGCATCTCTTTCCTGTGAGTGAAAGCTTTTTGCTGGGTTTCTTCTACCTCTTATGTTCTAGCCTTTTGACTCTAAAATCCAAAAGATATGTCTTCGTCTTGTCTTTCCAAGACAATTCTGAAAAGTTTCAGCTCTCTGGCAGTTTGCTGGCAAGAACATTACCAGTATTTTATATTGTCCTGTTGCAGATAGCAAGAAGGAAAACAAAACAAACAAAACCTCTTTTCCTATTTTTTTTTTCTAACTTCTTTGTCCACCTTGTTTTATCTGAGCTGCTATTGAGCATAAGAGCATTTTATGCAGCTTCTGTGTTACACTGGTAGTACAGCTGTGTTCTGTCACCTTCTCTGACTTTAGAACTTGGTCAAAAATTATTTTTCTTAATTTATTCTCAACATCTGGGATTATTTTTGTAATTTCTCTACATAATGTTATAACCTGAGTATTTTCTGTTTAAATGATGTTTCATATTTCTGTCTCTATAGGGCATTCCAGGAGTTGGGAAGGAACAAGCTTTAAAGTTAATTGAAACTTTACAAGGTCAAAACTTACTGCAAAGGTAAAATGAAAATTTATGTTGTATGCTGAAGTAGTTTGATTTTATTCAAAGACTTGCTAGTATGTACTTCAGCTCCAAGGCAATGTTCATAATACTTTAATTTGGGAGGGGGGGAAGGGATTACCACATTCCTTACTTTGTTTGCTAAATGAATTATGTGTTTTCCTAGGCAAGCTTCTTAATTGTTTTAAACGTTAGCTGGCTCCTAGCTCTTGAGCTAGCAGAGGTATGTTGATATGTTGGAAAGGAAGTCATAGGGACTGATGAGAGACTTTTGCTGATTTTTAATTGGGTTGTGGATCAGGACATGAGATACCAAATGCTTTCTATGTTAGCTATCATAATGTGTGTGTCAATACTAGAAATCTGACAATAATATAATGTACTGTAAAAGAAATGTATTTCATAAATTGGAAAACTCTGTTTCTCTGGTTGTTGCCTGGGAAGTAGTATTTTTCAGTGTTTCATTTTAAGTAGGAAAGTTAAAAATATTTCTTAATCTTTTTAATATCATCCTTTTAGGTTTGAGCAATGGAAAGAACAATTTTGGTATGGTAATAATCCACAGTTGGTTGTTAAAAGGGTAATTCACTGTTCTGAGTGCCATCATCCAGGTCAGTGAAAAGCACTGAATTTTATTTTTAGCCTAATTGTTTAGTTTTTGCTCTGGTTGTGTGGGGTGGGGGATTTTTTTGTTTGGTTGGGTTCGGGTTTTTTTTTTATGCCTAGCATTAAAACTCTTTGTTATTCAGCTTCTGGGAAATCTTCACATTTTCAACATTGTGTATATGTATCTTTATATAAATATTTTTGAGGCTGGGAACTGCCTTTCTTCAAATGTGAAACTAGTTGATAGCAGGTGGAATGTTATCGCAATGCTGTTGTGTGATCCCAGATATTTGCCTTTTTAACATTATCAGTAAAGAAAGTATGCTATACTGACAAGCAACTATTTCTTTAGCTGCCTGAATTGGTCTTGCATCAAGAGGACTGGATCCATTAGCACTGCTGGGTTTTGCTGCAGTGTTTTCTTAAAAAGAAATTCATCTTAAGGAACCTAATTTTGGTCGCATCTTTGATCAATGAACTTGTTCAAACCAATCACTTCGAGAAGGAAAAGCTTGTTTCATATATGTTACTTACATACGTTTGCCAGGTTGTCATGGACTACTTCTGTAGTTTTTTGGTAGTTTTGAGCATAAGGTCTGAAACTGTTGGGGGAAAAAATCTTCCAAAAAAAATGAAAGCTTTCTTGTATTTGTCAGTTTTCACTGGAGATATATAAATACAGCTGATGCACTCAGATCTGCTTACAGCTACTATTCATGTCAAATTTGTATATGTTCTGAGCTTTGTGTTTGTACTATTAGCTTTGTTCATTTGGAGATTTTGGAAACCTCTTTTCTCCTCATGTTTTGTGCATCTGCTCCTATAGGATCTTACAAGGAACATGAGCACAGTGGATGTAAATTCTGTGAAAGCACTAGATACTGCAAACCCAATGACTCCGAATACCGCTGCCCTTGTGAATGGCATCAGTTGAAGCAAGTGAAACAAGCAAGTGCAGTGGAGGACAATATCAGAAAGTAGGAATGTCATGAAAATTGAACTGCTTTTACCTGTGTTCATGTGCAGGGTGAGCATTTAAATTCTGCATTTTTCCCATCTGTATTTGGTTCCTAACACATTTGTTTTACTTGCAGAAAAGCTAACAGTTGTGAGGGCTTTCCATTCTCTGAGGTAACAAACAAGCCTATTTAAAGATTAATTTTTTTAATCAATTAATTGAAATGTCAGTTTTCAACCCTCTCTTAAACTGCTTCTTTTTTGTTTTATCTCAAGGTTATCCAAGAATTTCTTGTAAACAAGAATAAATTGATCAACATAAAGGAATGTCAAAGGCCAAATTTATTGTCCTTTCAGGTATATAACAAAATTCTGGATATTCAGCTCTGTAGTTGTTTGTTAGTAAGAAGGGCATCTGTGATAATTTTGATCTTCATTGGTAATTTTACTGGACATAAGAATTAAAGGATCTTGCTAAAACTTCTCAATGTACCTTGTTTTTTGAAAGCATAAAATTGGAGACTTTGAAAACAATCAGTGGATGTAAATAGTTATGTAGAAAAGTGGAAGAAAGAGAACTTGGAAAAAAGATCATTTGCCATTGTTTTGTTTTTCACTGTCCAGTATTACTAGATTGGATTGCTGAGTGCTGCATTGTCTATATACTGTGTAAAGTACTGAATGGTTATATGACACAATATCTGCTTCAGGGATGTTATCTTTTTTGTTTTCATCCACCTTTCATAAAGGTATTAACAGATACAGCTCTTATTCTTACTTGTACTTGTTTCATTGTCATACTGACAGTGCGTATATGGTAACTTTGGGTATCGTAGCAAGTCATGACTGTGGACTTTTTTGTTTTTTAACATTAAACTTTCTTTTCGATGATATTTATGATATTGAAATAACCAGCTTCTGTATATAACAAGCAGAAGTGGCTTTTATTCTGAATGTCACATTTCTTCCCAAAAACAGATAGCAGGCTTGTATTTAGCACAATACTGCCAGCTTTCAAGTTCAGAGGCCCTTTAATTCAAAGTGCACAAAGTTCAAAAGTGGTCTAGCTTATTCCTCTGTCCATACAAAAAAGGATAAATATCCTGTGAAGCTTCTTTTTGGGGATGAGGGGAAGCAGGGGAGAGTGTTAATATACGTATGTTAGCATTGTTTTCTAAGAGTGATTTTTATTTGGTTTTTTATTGGTGAAAGCAGATCTTTTACAATGTTTCATTGTCCAGGATTGATAACAGTATGAGAATTATGTATCGCATGACAGACTGCTGTTAAGCAATATAGCTTTAATGAAAATCCGTCTTTGTCCTTCTCTTACATGCAAAATCCGTAATTTTCACAGCTCCTTGCGTAGCTGATCCGAATCTGATAAGGTGTTTAGCAACTGCTGCTGCCACTACCATTCCCTTGGCTTGTTACTGACAGCTGAGGAATCTGCCATGTTACAGATGACTGTTACCTCCCTTGGCAGTGAGATATCCTTGGGTGTTACACTAATGTATAAAAGCGTTCTAGATATTTTAAGTATCTAGTCCTGTGTTCCTACTACACAGCTATCTAAGCATGATATCTAACAGAATAAGAAAGTTTTAAAGTTTGGGATGTTTTTTTTATACTAACAGATATTTGCTTCTGAGAAGATGGAATGGACTAAACATTACGCTTGTAAGAAACTGTTAGCACTGTTGACACGTTATGATATGATCCAGAGAAAATCTGGATATGTTGATTCAAAACAACTGCAGGCAATACGGTAATGTAGCTTGATTTCTTGAACTTAATATGTTTACTTCTGCTACTGGATGAAAATCATGGGTTTTTTCCTTTTTTACAGAAATAAAATGGTTTTCTTCCATCTCTCTTTCAAGTTTTTTGCTCATTTTGAATAGAGGTGAAAATTTAGATCAGTACACCAATTCTTATGGTACTGCTGCACAAAGTAGTACATACAGCAGTTTCCTTTCATTCTAACTGACAATGCCTGCTTTTTCTGTGCTTACTTTCTATTGTTTCCTTGGACTTGCACATGAGATTTAGCATTACAGATTTGATCCTCTGCTCAGGTTCTTAGCAGAAGTTTAATTGACTTCTGTGATTCAAAATAAGAGCCTAGACTTAGAAATGAGCATCTGCAGATTCAGTCATGGTCTCTGATTCCTTATCGGGCCTACTGACTGTCGTTGTACTATGTGTCTGATGAAATCATGGGCTTACAGTTCTATTCTGCTACCCCTTCTTCTCAAAACATTTTCCTTCAGGACTGCTGCATTTAGGAATATAAAAATGGCCAAGTTTCCTGTTACTAAAAATGGATATGCAGGAAAAAAAACCCCAAGCAAAGCATGTAACTACTTTCCCCAGAAATATTTTCCCACCATCTGGGTTTCTGTTACTCAGGGGTTTTCTGAGCCAGGATTTGTACCTTCTATCAGCCCTCAGTATTTTTTTTTTTAAATTATCTAATCCTTTCTTAAACTTCCGTAAACTTTTAGAATCTACAGTGTCTGTTGGCAAATCTGAACTTAACTTCACTGTGTGAACAGAATTGTGACTTACTGTAACTTTAGTATCTGATGGTTTAATTTCCCAACTGAAACCTAAATTCCGCCCCCCAAAAATTCTTGTATTGCAAGAAGGTTAGTAGTTTTTCCATGTTCCTTGAGGCTGTTCAAGATTTCATAGACCTTAATTTTGGGGGGACAGAAGGACAGTCAGTAGCAATATGATAGTATCTCTTCTGGGTTGATGTGTCTGTTAAATTATTACTTGGAGTGAAGCTGTTCTATTCAGTGCCATCTTTCAAAAGAGTGGAGAGACTGGTTGGGAGCTGCTTTTTAAATGGATTGGCTAGATCAATTACCAGCATTTACCTTGATGAATGAATTAGTTGACATCCTCTGTTTATAACACTTTCTAGTGTTTCAAAAGTTTAAAAGACAGATCATGCGTGCTCTAGAAGATTTCTTTGGTTAAGAAGTGTTTAAAAACACAGTACCGACTGATTCAGCAGGAGCCTCTTTGCATGTAGGAACCTATTAAACTGGGGTGTAGATAATGTTTTTAGAAAAATTTCATAAAGACTGTCCATCCCTGCTCAGAACATGTTTTATCTTCCTTCATGCTCTCATGCAAAAGATATAAATGACCCTGTCTGGTCGTTCAGAAAATTACTGTCTATGGCAACAGCCTTCTCTGAGGCATTAGTCGAAGATATCAAACTGATGTTTGTAGGAGCCTGCATTACGGTTGTCTGTTACAGAATAGCTTTTTAATTTCTTGTTATGCTCCTCTGAGCTGTATCATTAAAAAAAATAAAAATGTTTCAATACTCAAATCTAGACACAAAATGTTACTGTGCAACTTATACAGAGAAGTAGTGTATTTCTTAAAAGGTATATTAATTTCACTATTACAAGATTATTTTTTCCTCTGAATCACTACAAATTAGAGTATTGAAATATTTTTAGATAACTTAGATTTTTTCATGTCCTGTTTAAATAAAATCATTTAATGGGCTGCTTCTGTTCTTACAGGATAGTCAAGACACGTGTTAAAAATGGAGTTCCTTGTTTTGAAATTGAGTGGCAAAAACCAGGTTGGTCGGTTTCTATGTACATGATGGAACAAAACTGTTCATAGAAAAAGAGGAAAGCATGCTTTAAAGAGGAGAAGAGTTTGACAACATTATGAGGCAATGAAATGTGGGTGAGATTGGAAACTGTTCTATGAAAACAATAGAAAATGTGCATCAGATTTCACATAACCTGAAAGTAAAAGCAATGCTTTAAAAAAAAAAAAAAATCTACCTAGAAAGCAAGGGACTTGGTCTTCAGGTACTTTTTCTGGTACATGTTAGTATACTACATCAGTTACTCTGTATTTCATCTCTTATTTCACTATGTACCCGAAGCTGTGACTTTACTAGCTAGAAATTTTTCTATGCTGACAAACTTCTACCTTTAGTGTGCCAGGATACTGGCAGAAAGAAAAAGACTTTACTTGTAGCTAAATCTCAAGCATTATACTAATCTTTTTACATACCTTCTTTGTGCTCAAATAAATCTTTTGTTGTTTTACTTGCTCCCTACTTTGATACCTCTGTATATACATGTCTAATGTACAGTCATTAATTTTATAGAACATTATATTGATGCAGAAGATGAACCTGTGGAGTTGTTTGTAGTCACAGTTGAAGAGGAGTCTTTGTTTCAGGCTGCTTATCCGGACGTTGTTGCCCTTTATCAAGTGGAAAAGTCAGAAGTTCTGAAGAAGAAACAGAAAAGTAAGTTCAAAAGCTTATTTCTTATGAACTTCTGGGTCTTTCCAGAATACAAGAAGCAAAAGCAACAAAAATTTCTCCCACTGTTGAGCAATATCATGTTTTGTCACGATCAGGGCATGATATCTTGCAGGGACTCTGCTTTTATCTTACCATTTAATACTTCAGCACTAGGAAATCTGAACTGTGGTTAATATGTCATTTTGATATGCCCTTTTTATTTTTTTCAGACAGGAAAGACAGACCAAAAGAAAAGGAATTATCAAATGTTTATGATGAAGTTAGTGATCTTCTGTCTCAAATGAATTTAAAATCTAGATGTGGAATTCTTCCCGTGCAAGACTCCACATCAGATATAAAAACTCCCCGAGAAGACCAGATACACCAGAGAAGTACTGAATCAAAAGATCTAGTGTTAGCTTCAGCTTCCTGCATAACAACTGTTCAAATGCCAGCATCAGCAGCTGCTCTTCCTCTGACGACATCTTACTCACTTTTACAGAGTATGTTGGCCGACTCATCTGTGTCGCCAGCACAATTTACTAAAGATTCTGGGATATCATCCTCTTCCTCTGTAACAGCTCGTCTACAACTGAGCAGTATTGACTGGGAAGGAACCTTCTTCAGCGCTTCACCAGCACTTGGGGGTGATACCCATGATCCAGCAGCTGACTTAACTACATGCATAAAACACTCGCATGCTCTAGGTCATGAAACAGTAATAGCTAGCTCAGAATATTCTGATGCTATGCAGTCTGATCAACATCATTCTGATAGTGCAGATGATTCGGTTTCAGATGATGCTATGGAACAATTTCAGAAGTGGTCTTTAAGTGAGCGAATACTCAAGAAGACTTCCGTTCCATCAAAGCCTTTGTTGTCTGAAGACGTAATGCAACTGGAGTCTTTGAAATGTTTTAAACAAACACAAGAAATGTTGAATCCTGATAAAGATTATGTCTCTTCCTCGTGTCAGTTAAACAAACTAGTGCAGGAAAATAAAAATGTGCTGTCAGAAAGCTATGCAAGGGAATCCAGCATACACATTTATCAAGATCAGTACAAAAAAGCTGACAGCCTGGCTGAAATGATGCAAAAGGACCATAATATAAGCAGTTCAACATCTCTAACCCTCAGTGGGCAAACAACAGAGACACAGCATCCTGGGTGTGAAATGCTTCCAGCATCTCAAAAGCCATCAGATGTAACTGGCTGTCACATTAAAAAAGCTTGTATTCAAACTACTTGGAAAACTTCTTTTAAAAGGAGTGTGTGTCACAACAGATGTTCTTCTAGCGAAGACAGTGATGATGGGAATATGAACAAAAATCTGATTTATGAGCAGCAGCAAAGGCAACTGAACCCCGATCAGTTTAAAAAATGTTTTTCAAAGGAAAGCAGTAACATTGTTACTAGCAAAAGAACAAACAGTGACTCAGCCCTTATAATTAAAGGGAAGAAGAAAATGACCAATTTTAAAAAAGCTGGTAATAGTTTCTCATTGCAAGTATCTCCAAAACCGTCTTCTGCAGGGGAAGTTAATTGTCCCCAAAGTCCAGAGCAACCCTTTGAGGGGTTGGGTTGTGGTCCCATGCAGCAAGCCAAAAGTGCTGTTCCGACTTATGCATGGGCAGACAGTCCACTTCCCCTGTCTGAAAGACTAAAAGGAAGAATCAAAATTAATTAGGTTCCCCATAAAATAGATTATGATAATAATTAACTCTGAACCTCCAGCTCTTACAGAGTTCTTTCTCAAAGTTTCTGCAGTATGCTTTATCAATTTTAAGTGGACACAGTTTTGATGAATAAGAAGTGCTGTGAAATACTGCATACTAGAGCTAAAGTTTGAAACTAAAATGTTAGCAAAAGTACCAAATAGCTGATTATAGGCAAGTGCCAGTTATTCTGGACTTGATTAGATTCTAAACTTGATACATAAGTATCAGGATATATAGTATACAAGGGAGCAGGGGGGGTTATTTACGAAGTAAGAAGGTTTTTTTCCCAGCCGTTTGTGAGGATTTTATGTACGGCTATTAGTCCTTCTGCTTATAAAAACAGACTTACTAAAATAGTGCCTGCACTGCTGTTGGATATTCTTAATAAGACAAAGTGATACAGCTCTTTCCAAATGAAATTTTCCATTCTGCTCCACTAACTTAATTTTGCTAGTTTTAAAATGGGTTTTCAAACCTTGGGATGCCAGTTGTGTTGACTATCTCTGTAGGACCAGATAGAGACACACAGCAGATGTACCTTGCAGGGTAGCTAAATTTATTTCTGCCATGCCCTATAATAAACTGTTCTTTGAGTATGTGCATCTTCCAAAGAATGGAATAAGCCATGTAAGGATATTCTGGTTTTGTAGCTGTCATATCTAATATTTAAGGAAATTTGATGGCTGTTTTAATCAAACATTTATAGTTAGGGGCATTTTTTTCTTAAAGGATAGGAAATTCCATCTAACACTCACTGCTACTTATAATAGAATGAAGGTTAAGTTACAGAAAATCAAAATTTAATGATGATATTGCAGATTCTTTGGATAATATCATGTAAATGTTTGTTTTTAAGGGGGGAACTTGAATACAATTGCATTTTTGAAGGTGTTCTTCATACCTCTTTAATATAGAAGCAATCTTTGTTCGTACAAAAAAAAAAAAGTTGTCTTCAATAGCTTACTAGAAAATGCCTCCTGGCCTGCATTTAAGCATTTATAACTTTTTTTCTATGGACCAACCAGAAGGAAGGCCACTCTTACCAAGATAGAATGTTAAGGATTGAAATTTGGAATATCCATGCCTTAATGAAAATGTCAATTCTTTCTTCATAAAGGCCAAGGCTTTAAAAGTTAGGAAGCTAAATTCCAGATGTGTTTAAGGAAGAAATAGGTAGTCTATAGATAATACAGTCTGTAATTAGCCAAAAATGGTAGTTTCTTATTTTCCTCTGTGGACAGGTGGAGAAAGTTTATAGTTGATTTTCCAAATGAGAAATGTATTATGGAAATGAGTAAAAAGTCCAAAATATTGGAAACTTTTTTTCAGTTTTGAAGATGGTCTCTCTCTTCTGGAGACTCTTAACCACCCAGCTGATGTGAGAGAGTAGCTAGAAGAATAGAGTTGCTAAGGAAAATAAGAGTAGCAGTTACCTGGGGACCATAAATGGAGAGATTCCTTATGCAGTGGTCAGTAGTGGAGAGATCAGACCATTTTTGGAAAAACATTGTTATTGGTTATGTATGATTCTTTCCCTTGCTGCTGATTTTGAATACTGAAAGTTGGAATCAAGAGTTTGACTTTTCATTAATAAAAATGCCAACATCATGTGAATGTCCTCACTTTTGTTCCTTCCCAGTGTATGGGTATGTTCCCTTTTGTTGGAAGGATTGGACAATTTCACCCACAGTGTGTAGGTTTCTGTGTTTTAGGGTTTTCTTTAGAATTGGGGGGCAAGAGCAATTTTTGGAGGGTTTTTTTGTTTGTTTTCCAAATCTGCCTGAGATGACTGCTTTAATGTATGACTCGCTGAAAATACCGTGCCAGAATTATGACACGTTTATGTTTTGCAGATGATGGAAACCAGAAATAAGATATTAAGAACTGCAGAGGAAAAAAAAAGAGACTATGTTGCTGATAATCGCTACAAATTAATCTGGTTTCATAAGTACAGTTCAAGCACAAAAAGCAGAAAAATTTCAATTTTTTCATTTGCAATGCATCTCAGTTTTGTGCGAGTTTTCTGCCACTACTTTACAAGCAGCAATAGATGTGAAGAAAACTGTGTAGGATGCCCTCTCTCATTTAGGCTGTAGCTGCTCATTGCAGCAAATAAACATAAGAACATTTATCATTGGAAGTGACTGTTGCTCGAATTAAACTTGTGATTCGCTACAGAAGGAAAATTACAGTTTTTAAAGTGTTTTGATTTCTCATCTTTCTGTAATTTACTCAGGCTAAGGATTAGGGATGGTTTTTCTTCTTTGGAACTGTTTTTACTGTGCCAGAGCTGACTGCTTTGCAACTGCTCACACTTGTGAAGATGATGTTTAAATTGAGTGGGTGTAACAGATAACTTTCTTCTGCAGGAAGTGTTCCTACAAGATTATGTTAAACTGGCTGCAAGTATAAATGAATGTGATGCGTCAGCCTGATGACCCTGAATATATTTTCATTTATCATCTGTCCTGGTCAGCCTAAACAGGCTCTATCAGGGTGCTTCATCTAAAGTAATAAAAATATATCTGCAAAAATATATCTGCTATGGAGGTGGGGCAAGTAAAGGATGCTTTGTTCTTCAAGTACTTTTCTGAAAGTTTTTCTGCAAAACTACTGTGCCAGCCAGAGTACTTTACCTGGTCTATCACTCCTGATGTCGGCATTCCTCTAGCTTGAATGATTCCTGCAGAAATATAGAGCAGATCGATGGGTTCTGTATTCGCAGTATAAATATCATTATTTCCACTTATAAATGGTATTAAACATCTACTTAGATGCAGCAAATTTATTTAGTGTAGCTTAACAAAGGGAAGCATTTCTTTTGACTTTCCTTGTGATTGTAACTCACTATTTCAGCATCATGGGGAATCAACCAGAAAGGAAAATAAATACTGTTTACATGGAATATATACATAGAGAGCTACAAAAAATACAATGTAAAAAAAAAACCAAAAACCACAACCACCTCTCAATGTCTATATGTCCCACTATCAAGCTGCACATGCTCTTAGTTTTTTCATTTGAAGGCATTATTGAAATACTTGCCAACATGTATGAACATGTTTACCAGAAGGAAAAATTAATTTTCATTGTATTTACCAATTTCTACTTTATTGATAGAATTGGTGAACTTGATAAATCTTTTTCTAGTTAACAGAAAAATTTCCCAATTTGAGAAGGCGATTATTTGACTTTGAGGATTTGCACAGGCTTGGCTCTGTGCTCTTACGTCAAGAAAGATGCTTGGAAATATAGTGGTGAAAGAGACTAATGGCAGCTGTTACTTGAGACAAGATGGTCTTTTCATGTCTAAAAAGGTGCCAAACCCTGCCATATTATATCAGCAGATAAAAGGAAACTGTGGTTAGAATATTATTGAGAGTTGTTATAAACCCAAGTGCTACTGACAAAACAGTAAACTCAGCGCTAGATTTAGCACTTTTTCCTTCAGGAAACAAAACACTTTAACTGTTTCAAGAAAACAAAATTACGATGGGTGACACAACAACTCTGCACAGTTCTCTTGCTCATGTATCCTGCATCATAGCTACTATCACTACTGAACTTAATTTAATAAGATTAATCGCATATCAAACTTTAAAAGTTCTTTAAACCCAATCCTTGTCTCCACCCCCCACCCCAATTTCCCTTGACTGAGTTGGAGAGATTTTGTCACTTCAAAGACTGAGCACAGCTGGAAAAAGGGACATGCCTTTGAAAATACTGCTCCATGAAAACAGCTATGTATATCAAAATTCCACCTGAGGGATATTTAAAGTGAATTAGCTGTCTGACTGAAATAGAATTAAGGAAAGAAGCTAACCAGGGATATTTTTAGTGCCAAGATAGTGTAGAAGTAGCTGTACGTTAGCATCTATGTCATTTTAATATCTTATTTTAAAATGCAATTTGCTCTGCTAGAGCACCTCCCCAGCCAAGCTCACAGCCAGGTTAATTGTCCTACCAAACATTCTTGACAAAGGTTGGATCTGTGGCCAGCTATGGGCCAGCAGTGGGAGGAACTGTGAGCATGGTCTGCTTTGGATACATTTGTGGGGCAAACTTAGTGGATGAACCCTTGTGTGCTGTCTTCTTCCTCCATCCCAACATCCCAGTGCTGCCCTGGCAGTGACACCACATAACAAATAACAGACAGACAAGATGGCCCAAACCCTAGAAACTGTCCAAGTTTTATCTGCTGCAAAAACATGGAATCTGTGGCCTCATTTCAGGTCGAATTCAGGCTGTCTTCCAGTCCCACATGAATGCCAGGTCTCAGAGCAGCTTTAGCCTTTAAGCCTCTCTATCACTCAGCCCACTGCGATGTGTTGTAGGCATTTTCTTTGAATCTTTTGCACTGGTGAGCTAAACTTGCTGCTTGATCTGCAGCTGGGTGGAAGAGAGCCCTGTGCTCAGGCTCAGCTCCCCCAAAGCCTGGAGTTTAATGGAACAAAGGGCTCCCGGAGTTACAGCCACGTGCACACCTACCGGACGGGGGCTTTATAAGACGTCTTATCCAGATTAACGTGTTGCTAGCTTTTGTAGTTGTTGAATGGTCTCTTTACCAAATAAGATCTGCCAGTTAGAAATAGGGGCAGTGGTCTATTTTCTTGTAATTAGTTACAGGGCTGATGTCGTCAGTATGACCTAGGAAGACACTGCTGGGAAGGACAGCATCTTTCACAGGAGATGCTTCTGAAGGAGTGGGCAATTAGCAGTTCATAGATGACTCTATGGCACTGGGACAGTCTTATTAATTGCATTTTCCTATACCTAAATTGTTTTTGTGGTTTGACAGTGGGTAAATCTTACTTCTCTCCAGAAAACTTGCTTAGCAGTGCAGGCTGCCAGTCTCTTACATTCTTTTGAGTTATAGAAATCTGAAGGTTTACTGAGAGTGGGTAACCAGAACTACTGCTTAGTAGACTTAATCAGGCCTCTCTTATTCTGTTGGATAGATCAGAAGAATGTGGGATGTCTTTTTCATAAAAGTTCATAATAAATAGAGAATTTCAGTTGGAAAAGGAGAAAACTGATTCAGTGCCCTTCTCGGTCTGGATGGGTTTCTGGGAAAGGAGCCACACCACTCAGTTATGGGAATGGAGCCTTACGGAAAGTTGCTTCGTCGGTGTTGTGTGACTTCTTTTCCTTTGTCCTTCACTGATATTTTTTAACAAGTGGCCAATTTCAACCAAATTTGATGGTTTCAGGGCTATAAATTTTTGATGATCAATTGCTCAGGGATGAGAGAAAGACTTTTCATGCCTTCCTGATGGAAAGAAGTCGGCAGTGGCTCTGATGACAGCCAGCTGGTCGGTCAGCTCACCCGTGCTTCCCTAAGCTGTGACATGGGCTGTCTTTTGGCTATCAGGCAGATCAAAAAAGATGGAGGATGCATGGGGGGACACGAGGAAGTAAAGCTGGTTTTGCCATGGGGGTTATCAAAGACATGAGAAAGGTGCTGCTGATATTACGGAGAAGTTTAAGAGATACAGCAGAGGAGCAAGAGGTACTACAGGGGGATGGCATAAGGCATATATTAATCCTGAATTCCCAACCACTTGTGTTATAAGTTTCGGAATAACCTTCTGGGATAGACCAAGGCATGCAGTTCAGCAGCGCGGCCTTTGTATAAACCTGTGCCAAACTGCTCGCCTCCCCATGTCTGGCTCCTACCATAATTTTTAGTAAGGCACGTACAGCCCAGCACCTACTTCTGCTTCTCTATTACCTTTTTAAACTGAAAATACTAGCTTTTACAGCATGGCTTCAGGTGATAGTGGTTTGCATTCTCTGTGTATTTATTTTGAACAGCACAAGAAGTGTGGGATTTGTAGGTGTTCTTACCATCAAGTCCAAGTGAAGGTGATGGGATTGCGCCCACGCGTCTCCAAGCACAAATACACTTTTGTTCTGGTGTCTGCGGATATGCCATCATCAAAGAAGGTGTCACTCTGTTTTCTGGACTTTTCTTTGTTTACCTCTCTAAAAATCCCAAATCTTACTGCTTGCAGACTGCTTAGAATTTGCAAGATAGATATTAGGGAAAAATTGTAGCCTCATGATTTTTCTTTGTGATTTCTAAAGAAATACTGTTTTCAGTTGATGGTATATTTATATTTTCCCCCAGTATTACTCTCAGTTACTAACTGTTATGGTTGTTAGTACACTAATCTTAAAACCTCATAGAATATTTTATGCTGTTATTCTGATTTATGAATATTCTTTTTGGCAATAACATAAGAAAACACTATGATAATCCTATGGTTAAGAGGTTCTGAGATATAATGTAGAAAGCAAGCAGGATTCACAATGACATTTTCCATTTTGTTTTGTTTTGGGTTTTTCCAGCTACAAAGGCCAAGTTTCATTCTATTTTAAAAAAAAAAGTAAAAACCAACCTTATCCAGTACTATCCCTGTTGCAGTCTCTGGTGTTAGTGGTTTGGAAGGTGGGCTGGAAGGTATCCCATAATAACTGATTGACTTCCATATAGCAGCCTAGCAGAATTGATAAATTATTTTTTAAAAGCCACAAGCAAAGTCCTCTGCTTGTTCTGTTATCTGTAGCCCACTGTGGAGGTCTTACAGAGAGGACATTCCTCTCCCTGCATTGATAAGCTGAAGAATATAACTGTGTAAAATGGGTATGTGGCTCTTTCTTGCTGTGTAGGTGCTTGGATTTGCACACAGAACTGAAAAATTTGTTCAAGAAAATTGTATTTTTTCCAATAATAGTGGTGTTGATCTCGCAACATATTCTTAGTGATAGCATATTTATTTTGTAAAATACCAGCAAATTAAGTTTGGGGATTTTTTTTCTTCTTTCTTATTAAAAAAACAAAACAAAACAAAATATTTTGTGCTGCGAGGCCATGAATTAGAGATGCAGGAAAAATTACTATCAACAACCATAAATGTCTTCCAACTGCCAGGCCACTTTCACCACAGAAGCCCAAGACTTGGAAATGCTTTGACATGACAGTGAATGGGGAAAGGCTTTCAAAGCTGTAGGGTCCTTGTGACGTGACATCCATGTAGATATCTATATAACCTCGTATAGACTTCTTCTATGAACTCATATAAACTTGTTACTTGCCCCCGGGGAAAAGACCCTCACTTGTACATTGTGTTTAACTGATCATGTAATTCAGCCTGTAACCCAAGTGGGTGATTGATTGTGGAGGAAGGGGTCTTTCAGAGGGGGAATATATCAAGATTCTGACCACCAGAAAAGCCAGTGAGGTACCAGATGTCCCTGGTGCAGGTAACGGTTACCAACACAGATGTCCTGGGGAGTCTCACCAGCCCCAGCCAAGGACACCTATGAAGACGCTCGCTGAGCTCCCCCCAGACACCCCCTTGTCCAGCCTGACTGAGCGCTTTCTGATCAAGGCTTATCCTCTTTCAAAGATCCCAGTGAAGCTCACTTAAGAAATTTCTCTGCAGTTGTTCATTTAACAAAACAGTGCTAGCATTTGCCCTTATAAATAAAGATTAAGTATAGTGCAATTTTTTTTTAACTCCTGCTCTTCTAGCTAATTAGATCAATCAAATGTTCTATTACAATATTGAAACTATCTATAAAAAAACCCCAAGACATAGTACCATTTAAGAAAGTAATTATGTTTTCAGAATAATGACAGCCTAAAATAAGGATGCTCTATCTGGAGCACACACAGTCTAAGAAGTGCACATTAAAAAATTCCCCTAAATGTAATTCAAGCTAAGATGCCAGTTGATAATTTTTAGTACATAAATCACAGTAGCTCATAGGTTGGCGATTAAGAAGAGTGGCTTATTGTAAGGACTCTTTTAATAACCTATTGTCACAGATCTCGGTTTAATAGCAACATTATGTGATCACATATTTTATTTATGGATCATTTGAAGAATTTGTTATGCAGATATTCTGATTAGTGGACTATTGAACCATTAGCCAAATAAATCTAAAGGTAATAAAACTCACAGGAAGATAAATGGCTTGCTTTTTCTTGTTCTTTTCAGCCAATTCAGGCTAATTTAAGCCTTTCACAGAATGGTGATAATGAAGGATTTGTTCTCAGCAGCGTTATGGCAGGTGATTTGCATTTGAAAGTTTGACACGTTTATAGGCCTTTGATCTTTTCCCTCCAGTGCTTGTGCCCCTGGCCAGACACCTACATGCACTTTTTACCAGGTGGAAGATCCAGGAGCAAAAGTAGCTCTTGAGAGTTACCCTGAAAACGTACGCTAGAAAAAATAATTATACAATTTGTGTCCAGAAAATATTCCACTGCTGAATTTGAGTGGCCTTTATATAACGTAAGACAAAATATATTTGAACTTCTTTTATTAGAGTGTCTTTTAAGCTAGAGAAAGTGCTCCTGGAAGATTTTAAAGGAATACAGAGTCTGATGTAAAGCCCACTGAGCCGTAAAGATTGGCTGCTTCTGTAGGTTTGAATTTATTGTTGAAATGGAACTTACCATAGAACACGAATTTTGGCACCTAGCAAGCTTGAGAAAAGACTGTGACAGCCATGGAGCCATTTCTTAAATCTTATTTAAATTTTTGCTTTGTTATTAAAGAAAAATAAATTAACTCTCTCTCCTCCGGCCGGAAGAGGAAGTCTTGGAAAAAAAATCAGGGTGTTACTGGCACTGTGAGCATATGTGAGTAAACTTAAGTGTATAACCTAGGATATATGAAGGATGTTCTTAATGTTTACCATTTGACCTCAAAATAAGAAGGGAGTGACAGGATTCAGGAGGAACAAAGCTGAATATTTGTAACAGAACTGTTGTATCCCTCATGACTGTCTAAAATTTAATATAATCAGCTGATTTCTCTGCTGGATCATAATGGTTAATTCCAGGTCTGTGAGCCAGTGGTTCATTTCATTCTCATCTCATACTTGATCCCTAAGGTAGACTGCATTCACTAATTAAAAATTACCTGCATGAAATTCCTTCCTGTGCCATGAGCAAATGATATTTCTCCAAACTGAGCTTTTCCTCTGAAAGAAGACATGGCTTGCTAGGTTCTGTGGAGGAGGACAGCCCGTCTGATCTCAGGAAAACTCCAGGGATGGAGGTTTCTGGCCAAATAACTGGCTTCAGGCTGTATGTTGTATTTGGGAGGATGCAGCTCACCACCCCAGAATACTCAGCCTTTTTAAAGCTGTGTAATGAGTATTGATTAGCCATTGTCTGAAGTACACTGAAAGTAGCAGGGACTATGTAAATGTTAGCTTACTTTATATGTACATTAATAGGGAATCCCCAATAGCCCTATTGAGTCCTTTCTTTTTTTTCCTCCCTCTCCTTTAAAAGATGCTCCTTCAATCTAAGAGTTAACTTCACGTTGAATGTACTTGAAAATTCAGTTCCCTGGTACATTTTGTTCTTCAAAAGACAGCACTATCCCTCTGTGTTACTTTTTGCTTTCAACTCATCACAGAATGTCAGATACCAGATAAGAGCAAGAGACTGATGAATGGGCATCCCAGCCTGACAGGGCAGGTCAATGTCAGGGAAATTGAAGATTCCCTTTTTTTTTTTTTTTTTTTTTTACTACAACCCATTTGCCAGTATTTACTTTAGAAAATCACTTCTCTGGGGGTTCAACTGGCTTAAAGCAATATTACCTGGAGAATTTAGATTTAAATTTTTTTTCTGCTACTGTCTCCATTTTATGCAGTAGTTTGTAATAGGACAGCATCACAAGCTTTAAGTTGACCACTCTGGTGGGCATCATATAGAAGAGCTCTGCAGAGAGGTAATCCCTCCCCTGGCACAGTCTGTATCTAAGGTAGGGAGAGATTTGGGGGAGCAGGAGAGGAAGACTGGGTCTTTTTATGATCATGCAGGTCAGTGGCAGGGCTGAAAACAGGATACTTTTGTGACCTGATTTCCCATCCATGTGATTGTGCTGCCTCTCCAGACAGTGCTTTGCTGTTCTCCCTGGTTTGCAGCAAACTGGACCCTAAGAGAGTAGAATTTTAGCCAGGACCAGCTGCCCTCAAGATTTGCATGCCTGCTGTTGTAAGATCTACCTGCTTATTCATGCACGCACCGATTTTACACATCCCAATTACCATTAACTAAGCAGGAACTTAGGCAGGGTGCAAACCAGATGTCTGTGTCTCATCAGAGTGATGGGGCGGCCAGCAGCATACAGTTATATGGGTTCTCAGAGTGAAGGCAAGCTAAGAGTTTGATTAGTAATCCCTTTTTCCCGCTAGTTCTACATTTTACATTCTCTTTGTTTACCTTCTCTTTGTTTGACCTAATAGATTTATAAGCTTGACTTACTGGCCCATACATACATTTTCCTGGTAGGATTTTAGTTTTTCTGTTCTGTCATGTGTTTCAAAATAGAAATGAAAATAATGTAAGAGTTTTCTAAACAGCAGTGGCCAGAAGTAAATGACTTCTTGCAACTTTACAACCTTAACTGAGCCCTTATCTGTAGCTATATACTGTAACTATGACTACTGTAACTATTCGATAACCTGTGCTTTGGACTTCCTGAAAAGCCTTTTTCAAGTGGATAATTAAATGTTTCCTGCTTCTAAGATTAACTTTATCCATGCAGCTGAGCAGATAAACAGAGATGTATGATGTATGTGGGTAGGGTATGTTAAAAAAAGGCATCGTGTTCTGCTGTTGGTATAAAGAAGCACCATAAAGATTGAGTAAGAGACTGAAAATCAAACAGATGAAATCTTAAAAAAAAAAACGAGAGAGAAAGGAAAATAAAAAACAGAGAAAAGAGGAAAAGAAATAATGACTAGTCATAGTGGGACAAGCTAGAGGTAGAAAAATTGGGAAGAAGTGGAAAATAAAAGCTGATCGTGAGGCAAAAAAAGGGAGCAGGGTCTTCGGTGGTGGAGAATACTGACCTCTGCACCATGCCCTTGTCACCCAAATACAACTGCCCAAAAATCTCACCAGGCAGGAAAAAGATCAGTGTCTTCTTCTATCACCAGAAGTACAGCAGGAAGCCTATAATGCATCCCTGAAAGGTCGAAGGCTTGTAAGACTTAGAACTTGACGTGTTCGTTGTCTCTCTTTCTTCCACCGTGAACTTCTGCAGAGTTTGGTTGCTCTTCTTTTCACTCTCCCATCAGGTAGCTGCAGGCAGCGGTAAGGTCTCCCCTGAGCCTTCTCGTCTCCAGGCCGGACAGACCCAGCTGCCTGGACCTCTCCCCACGCACCCTGTTCGCCAGCGCCCTGACCAGTTTGGTGACCCTTCTCTGGACTTGCTCCACTCTGCCAACCCACCAGGTTCCCCAGGTCTTCTGGGAAGCTGCCTCCCGGCCAGTCACCCGGAGCCTGTGCTGCTGCGTGGGGTTATCCCACCCGGCACAGGGGTTTGCGTTTGCTTTCCCTGCACCTCCCGAGGCTGCTCCCGGCTCATTTTCTCCAACCTGTCCAGGTCCCTCTGAATGGCGCCTCTGCGCTCCCATGCATTAACCACTTCCCCCATTTCACTACAATCTGAAAACGTCTGTACCTGCAACGTTACCTATAAAAAAAAAAGGAACGGTTTTACTCAAACGTATTCATGGGACTGTTACAACACTGAGTTCAATTTGTTCTGCAAAATTCATGGAAGCATTCAGAGCAAATGAAAAAAACCTCCCAAACAACATGCCATTCATGTTCGTCAGTAGACTGAAGGACAGACTTGGTTTTTTTTGTGGGACTGGATGTGATTAAAATTAACATTTAGCAACTTGCCAAGAAATTCATGATTGCAGTTTAAAATCAATGGTCCTCACCCACGGGTTAACCACATGCTTGTGAAAGGTGGCTTGAACAGGCACACAGCGCTTTATTTCAGAACGTGAAATATGTAAGAGCTAAGTAAAATTTGTAATCTAACACTTGTCTGTTGTCTTTTACCCAGACTATCGATCCATTTTATAATTATTAAACTGAACTGCAAGCTGTGCCCAGAGCATAACTTCATTTAGCACTGAGATGAAACATGGTTTCTATAAGCAGCACGCAGCAATTCTGCACATCAGTGCTAGGACATGGGGGAGGAAGAAATGAGCAAATACTGATGAGGAGGTTCAGTGGATGAAAAGGAACAGCCTGAGCTGAAATGTAATCACAGCAATTGAAAAATAGCTCCTTTCACAAACACCCAGCTTCAGCCGTGCAGCTCGACTAGAAATAGTCACAACTGAGATTTTAATGCTATTTTCCTGGCTATTGGAATTTCCTGTAAGATGCACCTAGTTTTGGAAAATTCATCATGCTGCAAAATGAACTATTTAGAGCAGGGGGCACGAAAGCCCACTGTAATAGCAGGAAAAAAAAAGTACAAACCCTTAGGTGCTATCCCAGTCTTTTAAAAAGCCCTATGAAACCACTGTCAGACATGGCAAAGACAATCATCGAGCTGTTCATGGGGAGACTAAAAGAAACACTTGGAGATAAACTATATTGTACTTTATCATTTATTAAATTTGAATGTATGCTTTTGGGTAGAAAAGGAGGCATTGATGATGATTTTGAAATATTTTTAACAGGTAACCTTCCCCCTCTCCCACGAAAAACTGGAATATATCCACTTCATTACAGCAGACAAATTTTTTTTAAAACCAAATGTGAAAGTTGATATAATTAAGCCGCAATAACCAATAATGGAGTTCTACTGAAAAAGCTTCTATTATTTTGATAATATCTGTTACTTCTCATTTTCTGAGCAAAATAAACCTTGTTAGGCTCCCCTTCCTCCCCCAGCTTTGCCCTGTCCTTCTGGCTGAAGTAACCAGTAGACATTAAAGACCAACCACATAGTTGAACCTCCTTTCAACTTCTGTTAACAGGGGTATTAAAAAGGCATTCCTAAATATCAGCTGAAAACCACTAGGTAATAAACTTCCCTACTTAAAAGGTGGGTAGGTGTAAATTCCACACGTAGGCCTTTTCATCTGGGAAGCCAATTGCTTGGAGATCAGATGTTTTAAATGAATTGCGGAGCTGATGTCACTTGTCAGTCGATGGGGACCGCTACTATTTGGAGGATCAAATACTTACATTTGAGGATGTAAAGCAAATAGATAGGTCCTGATTCTGCCAGGGCAACACCAGGGAGATGCTTGGTACTATGCAAAGCCCCAGTGAAATCAATGGTACTTACTTGACTGTTTCTTCTCCACGAGCAGGCTCTTAGTTTGGCATTTTGGAGTTGTGCCCTTGAGAACATGAAAGGTTTTAAATGTTTATGGCAGGACTTTTTAACAGCACTAGAACTTGCCTATTCCTGGTCTTACTACAAATTAATAACAACGTTTTCTCTTGTGCTAGCCACAGGTTTGTTTGGCCAATGGTGGCAATAACAATTAGACATCCAATTTACATGTGGTTTTCATTGATTATAGTAAGGGTTGTAGGCTCCTTTTCATAGGGCTGGACTCAGGATCAGTCCTGGTTCTCTTACTGCCTTCTTTCCCTCTGGGAATTGTAGCTGGCTATTCATCTGTATTCTTTGGCATATTGACCTCAAAAAAAAAAAAAAAAGTATTTGTTGACCAGTTTGCTTAACTAGAAGTCTTATTTATTTCAGTTGAGGTTGGACCCAGATTAAATCATCTTCCACAAGCAGACAAAAAGCTGCAAAGTCTACTTATTTTTAAAAAATACATCTATCCAAATTGAGGGAAAGCCTTAAAAAGGAAAGGAGCATCATGTGGTGGCTAATGTGACTCTGGATAACAAATGTGGTGGATCCTTTCCTTCCTTTATTGCCAGCTTGAGCATAAACTGAGGTGTTCAAGACTATTTTTCAGAAGTGTTGAACACCTGCTGCATCTGCTGGAGTTAGTGAGACGTGCAGCTGCTCGCCCCACGTTTTATATACAGGCGACTGACTCCTCGTCTGCGCCTCTGTAAAGCAGGACGGTAACAGCCGCCTCCACAGCGAGTGGGCGGCATAGCAGCTAATACTTGGGAAACCTCTTGTTTAATAAGAGATGAAGTGACTTTAAAAGCTTTGGGGAAATACATATTTTTTTCATGGTACAAGCTGCAAGATGAGGCTTTATCGTCTAAGTGCTCTACAAGGATACTAGTACAATCTGCTTCTTGTCAATAATATAAGATTAGACTTCTGTCCTAATTGTAAAGAAGGCTGACTGTTATGGGATTAGTGTTGTTGAAACACATTCATCCATGTTTACTCAGTTTCAGCCTGCATTTTTCCCATCTGATATGATTTTTTACATATTGTTACAAGTCTGTTTCTCCTACCAAACTCACAGCTTGGTGGAAATAGATGCTAATATAGAAAAAAACCCTGTACATCAGTCCTTAAATAACTGTACACAAAAAAAGCATTTATCTACCATACTCGTGGATGACAGCAATTATCTGGACAACTTGTTTGAAATTTAAAACCTGAATCAGACACATATGGAAGCTCTAAAAGTATTCTATTCCATGGGTGTGGTTTTTTTAATGGAAAAATTTTTGCTCGTTCCATGCATCTGTACTCCTCCTCCCTTCCGTAATGAATTCAGAAATTCATTCAGAGATGAAGATTGAGATGTTAGCCTTTATATTGCAGAATAAATTACTGAAATGAAAATCAAAACTATCAGTCAAGCAGAAAAATGCCATATCATTTTTTAAGTGTTAATTCGTATTTCATTGGTGTTAGCCTCGTATCTCACTACCCTTCAATGTTTTGACATTAGTGACAGACAAAAAGGGAATTCCTAAAATTTGCAAGAGAGAGAATAAAATAAAGATTGCCAATACTTTTTTTTTTTTTTCCCTATGGATTTTCTTTCTGGGAAGGTGCCACCTGAAATACTAGACTTTCTTAGCTCTTTAGTGAGAGAGCATCAAATAGTCATAGGGTACAGAAAAACAAACCTGGTATCCAGCCTGTAGCTATGCCTTCCTCTGTATGGTACTTTTTAAGGCCCTGGTATAAAACAACACTGTGAACCGTTCTACCACTTCCAGTAATTTTTGCCTGTTTTTTTGCCTGCCTTTGCGAGATAATTTCACGTAAAAACATAGCACTGTACCAGCTACTAGGAAGACAATTAACTCTATCCCAGCTGAAACCAGGACACTGAGGATTCTCATACTTGTGGGTGGAAACATAGTGCTATCCAAAACAAGCTAATCCAAGAACAGCTCCATACCATGAGCCTCTATTGACTTACATAGGCCATGGATCATACAGGGATAGTGGAGAAAGACTTTGCATACCTTCCCAATTTGCCCAAAACTGAGGCACACTTCGTGTGAGTACATTTTGGGGAACCTGGGGGCTGTGGGTAGAAATGGGTGGCTATTTTTTGAAATTGAACATTCGGCTGCATCTATACCAGTAGAGCAAACAGGGCCACAGCCCCTTCTTTGGCTCTGAAGGTGCGTGTTAATGGCAAACCTTGCTTTCATATGGGTAAACCCTTTGCTCACCCCTATGCCCTTGGTGGCATCCCCTGAACAGCAGTTAGGCAATGTTTGGGACATAACTAGGTGGATACAAACTAAAATAGCACCAGGGAGCATGATGGTAATAAAACAGGATGCACAACTGCAAGGCAGTTTTCAAGTATGTGCCTTAGCCCCGTATTACCTATTAATATAGAAAAGCCTGTAATTTTTTTTTCTTGTCCGTGTAACAGTTTACAAAAGCATAAGCTTATAAGATCTAGTGATTTTTCGTGCAACCAGAGCAGTTGTCCACATACCCTAATATCCTGCCTTGGTCGCTCTAAACGTTTACCTGTAAGATATAAGAAAAGATATAGCTATTGCTATAATTTGCATTACTTTTCCCTCGCTAATCTCATCCGAATCCCTATATATAAGAATACAGAGGTGAAATCTGACTGTGTTCACCTGTCATTTACAGCAATGGCATCTTGGATATGCACAAAATCTTTTCCCATTTGGTGTCTGAGCAACGCTTTCTATGATAAACCCATAGGCTAGGGGTATAAATTAGCTGGCAACATGCTTTGTTTATAGTCAGCAAACAAGTGACTTGTTGAAGCTTTTGCTTCTAAATTTGACTGCATTTAATTAACACTTGATTCCAAAATAAAAACTGCTGAGCAGAACAGTTTATGTATATATATATATGCTCAATATGGGTATTTTTAATATATTTATCCCTATATATCTACACACATACGTATATGTGCAAGCTCCTTTTTCTTGGCACACCGTGGCAGAAGTTCCTCCTCTTCCACCTCCCCATCCTGATTTTTGTCTATTTGTAGGCTTTTAATTGTTGTGTTTACCAAAAAAGGGAAAGACATAAAATAAGAGCAGGGGACATGTCAAATGGAAAAGGCACTATAAACACAAATATGGGGAGGAAAAGAGAAAAAGAGTGGGAGAGAGATTTTAACTGGGACAAAATCGAGTCCCCTATTTATGCTAAATTAGACCTTGTGTCTGACTTGTGGCTTTGTGACTGTTGTCTTGATGCTCAATGAAACTCATTCAGTTCACTGAAGTGACAGAAAATACCTGTCATTCATCTTGTCTTAACTTTAATCTGTAGCAGGCATTTGCGATTCTTAGGATTGTTTCAGCTCATTTTCCTTAAAGAAGGAGTAAAGCAGAGCTCAGAATACGGTAGGGTAACCATAAACCCCAAAGCAATCCTGACTGTGGGGAGCTGTTCCCTGAGTTTCTGCATGGGATACACATCATCATGGTCAAACTGTCTCAACCCGGGTTGAAATGCAAAAATCCTTCACTTTTTGGTTCTTTCTTACTCATCTCAGCGTAAAATCAGTAAGTCTCCCACAAGCTACTTCCCAACGTTTTGATCCCAAACTCATAAAAATTCACAAAAGCCTTCCTAATGACTACAGTGACTATTGGATTGGGGTTTTTTTCTGAGTGATTGTAGTGAGGATTTCACAACTGGAAAGAACTGGTGTGTTCCAGAAAGCCTCAGCTTGCTCCAGCTATGTGCCACTCAGAGGCGTTTGCCCCCTTTTTTCAGAGTAGATTACGATACACACAGAGATTGTTACACAGAAAGAATCTCTAAAATAAATCCTGCTTTTCTTTTTCCTCCAGGTTGGCACTCTTTCTCCCCTTCTTTTCATGATATATTATATTTTGCTTCCATTATGGGCCGATACAAACTCATGGCTGGCAGCCGAGCTGCTCAGTAGAGCTGCAGAGCTCAGTAGTTTTGGACAGCTTTCCTGGCTCTCCTAATGATTTGCTGTGTGATTTTGGGCAAGTTACTCCTTGCCTCTGCTTATCCATTTCCCCAGAGTAATAGAGATCATTAATCACCACTGTAAGCTGTTCTGAAGCCTAGAGATGAAAAGTGCTCATTATTAATGCTATTAATTTATAGGATATACGTTTCCACTTGAACTGCTTAAGATATAACTTCACTGTTGCACTGAGTCAGGGCTGGAAAAGGATTTTTTTTGGCAGAAGAATGGATTCCTAGAGGTAGAAAATTTTACAGAAGTAGCTTCTAGT
The DNA here is from genome assembly GCF_964188355.1 of Buteo buteo. Classification (NCBI taxonomy): domain Eukaryota; kingdom Metazoa; phylum Chordata; class Aves; order Accipitriformes; family Accipitridae; genus Buteo; species Buteo buteo. Next base: position 12,169,958 of record NC_134187.1, on the reverse strand, counting down.
CTTCTCTTACACACGTCTAATCTGTATATTACTTTGAATTAAATTTCTATATAAAACATTTTTCTGGGCCCAAAGTTTATACACTTTATTTCCTGGACTTTTTTTTTTTAATTACATTTTCCTATTTCTTTTTTTTAAATGGAACTTTGACTTTGTTTATAATTTCAGATTTCCTTTTTGATGTTCCAGTCATGATTTAAAATAGCAGATAAATCTACAGACTGCAGGGAACGCATTGCTGTTCTTTTCTCATTTCTCCTGTTGAAAACCAAAGTGATCCAGAGAGAAGTTAGTTACAATCTAATGAGAAGAGAAATCCACAGAGCTATAACACGTGCAAATCCAAACAAACTATCTTTGACTTTTACGATTAAGACGCAGATAACGAGAGACTACTTCAGCAGCAGTCAGCACGGATCACTGCTGTAGTGCCATCGCCTTCAAACAGTTACACAGAAATGAGGGCTCGGCGGCTTAAATTCAGCGTTTGTTTTAGCGGTCCTTATCTTTAAATTCTACATCTGTAAATTGTTTTGTAAAATTGAAAATTTTCTTTTTATCTCTCTCGCTACTTATCCCCCCAGCACAAGGTTACACGTAGATGCGCAGCCTTAATTGGTTTAGTTGCGAGAAGATAATCTTTTTTTCCTCCTTTCTCGCTGTCGCCTGTTAGCGTAAAGGCTTTTTAGCTGAAGGTTGATAATTATCATTGAGAAGAAACTAGCACATCAGGAGTTCATTTTCCATCTTAGCACTTGTGGCGCTCCTTTGAACTCCTCTCGCCAAACCCGCGTTCCCACTCTGTCACTTTCCTCCCTCCATCATAAAAAGGTCTCGGCCGCCGGCGGCTCCAGCCTTTGCTGGCTGGCAGAGGGCATCGCTTCTCCCGAGCGCTCCTCCGGCATGGACAAACTGCACGAGACGTTGATAAACATGGAAGACGCTTTGGGTTCGGAGCACTCCGGCTGCTTGTCCTCCTGGGACTGGAAAAGCGCCGCCGGGGCTTTCGAGCTGCACGCCGTCTCGTCTCCGCACAGCTTGTCCCCGACGCCCTCCTTCGAGTCCTACTCCTCGTCCCCGTGCCCGGCGGTGGCGGAGACCCCCTACGGCGGCGGCGGCAGCCTGGTGGGCTACAGCCTGGTGGACTTCCCCCCCGCCTACCTGCCCAGCCCCGGGCAGGCTCGTCTGCCCAAGGGCACCAAGGTGCGGATGTCCGCCCAGCGCCGGAGGAAGGCCAGCGAGAGGGAGAAGCTGCGGATGAGGACCCTGGCCGACGCGCTCCACACGCTGCGCAACTACCTGCCCCCCGTCTACAGCCAGAGGGGACAGCCCCTCACAAAGATACAGACCCTGAAGTACACCATCAAGTACATCAGCGAACTGACGGAGCTCCTCGACAGCGTCAAGAGGCCGTAGACCCACCTGGGGCACCCGCCCCGGCACGCTCAGGGTCTTGACAAACAAACAAAAAACCAGCAAAATTTCTTCCTTGCCGGAGTCCGGTGGCGCGGGGCGCGAGAGGAGGACGGAGCGCGAGGGCCACCGTGGTACATAGGACGCGACGCTGGAAGGTGATGTAGGATTGCCTAAAAACCTGAGCTGCGAGTTGCTGAGACAGAAGTCTTGCTTTTTGCCTTTTTATGTCTTTTTTTTTTTCAATAATAAGCTTCTGAGAAATATTAAACCTAGTCTGATACAAAAGTAAAAAAAAAAACCAACCGATCTTCCTAGGATTTACGTGTCACTGTTCTGACTGATCTTCTGTTCAATAAGGACAGTAGTAAATCCATAGGTTTTAAGCTGAATTTTAAAAAAGTGAATGACAACAACACTCTAAGAATACTAAGTGTATTGATTTGTAGGCACTTTAATACTAGAATGAGGAAGAACATGTAGAGTTAGTTCAGGTATTGTCTATTTATCCATGTTTCCACTGTACCTAAAAATCAAGAAACTAAGTAATAGTGAGAACATCTTTGCTCGTAAACAAATAAATATCAGTGTCATAGTCTGTATCTTGTATTATGTATCTGATTGATAGATAAGTAAAATCTAGCAATGACTGCTAAATATTGGAAATGAAATATAAGCAAACCGACATTTTGTGTAGATAAACTGCTGTTATATCCTATCTTCTTTATTAATATATACAGAAACGTGCAATATTTCTGTATTCAATGTATAAAAGCCCTTCGCTTTAATGCGTGATAAATTCTGGAAGACATTTTTACATCAAATTGCTAGAACAAATAAGATTAGGCCAAGTTATCTTCCTTCCCTCTGACATGAAATAAATTGATTCAGGTATCAGAAGGATGGGAAGTTTTATCCTCAAGGTGTACTGAAACCTAGGAGGGTTCTAGTAACCATAACGTCTCCTTATTAAAAGCTGTCAGATCTGCTGTTTCCTACAGCTAGTAACAGTCCTGTAAAACACGCACATGAAACCCTTCAAAACCCAAACAACGGAGGACATAGTCTTAATCCTTAATTACTTTGACTTTCATCTGACAGGTATCACACAGGTCTCACCAGACCACCAAAAAATATGGGTTGCTTTGTAAATCTCGTTGCAGACGGATTCGTAAGACTTGACTGTGCTGAGGCCAGCAATGCACAGAGAGGAGCAAAACCGGGGGCCGAGCTGTGTGGAGCTAATTAAGTCAGATTAACCTTTTCTCCACAGGGAGATGTAAGACACAGAGAGAGCAGCAGCCAGGAGGTAACAGGCTTGTCTCACCAGGATGGATAGATCAGCATGTCTGTGTGGGGCAGATGGCTTAGGTTTGTGGATACATCCTGTAGCAGAGCACTGCAAAGCTAAAACTTTATTGCATCCTTCTCTTTTTTCTTTCCCTCTTTCTGCTTGTTTGGAAATAAATGTCTTTGTATATTTTTTTCTCCAAGGCTCAGCCTAAACTGCCTCAGTGCTCTTCTCACACGGTACATGCATATTGGAGCAATCAGTGTGAAATCCCTCAGTGTCTCAAAAAAGCAGCTACATTCAAACTTATGCAGGTAGCACTGTCACTCAAGATGTAACCACATTTAAGCATACACCATATGCTTCTGTTTTGGTATAACCAATGTTAGATTTCTCAGAAGCTTTAGGGTTTCAGCAAGAATATAAGTAGAATCATTTTTTAAAGCCCTATAAAATTGTCAAACTAGAGACAGTTTTATGCGCATATGAGGTGGCAGCACTAATGTCAGCATAGTATTCCTCAGTATAAACTTGTACAGCTGATCCAGATTTGAGCAGATAAAGAGCCACATAGACAAGGTCAGGCTGGATTATGTTTTGCAAGAGTGAAATTGCACATTGCCCATGGGATCTTGCACAGAACCATAACTGAAAGCTTGATCCCATGTCCTTTCTCAAAGGCTCTCATTGTCACTGACAGCTGTAAAGGGGGACCTGCTCGCTTGTGCTGGCAAACCACCAGCAGATGCACAGGAAGATAGCCCTGTCATTCTGTGATTTTAAAGACCATCATCATTCACAAGTATAGCGGTTGGGTATATTGTCAATGCTTGGGAAGACTTCTAACCTTGTTCCTTAAATCTTCCATGCCTGAAACTACAGGTAATGACTATGCTTTTCAGCTGTTTAGCTAGGGGAGCCTATAGGGTCATGGTTAAAGGAGAGGAACAAGGAGTTAGAAGGATTCACTTTTATTGCTAGTTTATCTATGACCTTGGCTGGTCATCCAGCATTACTGCCTCAGTTTACCCATCTACAGGTGAAGACTCTGATAGCTAATAGCTTCAGAGGGCTGCTGCTCATACACAAAGCTAAGTAATACTCTATGCAGAAACAGTGTCCCAGTGGGAGGTAGCCTGCTGATTTACAAAGTGGCTCAGGCATAGCATCTCCCACCATCCCAGAGAAGGTGGCAGGTGAAGGCCCTAAAGGGCTATAGCTTGTTACATGTCTCTAGAGTTCCTCTGTCTCCCTGGAAATCCAAGGTGGAGCAACAACTCTAAGTAAGCACAAAGGCAAGGCTTCAGGTTTCAGAAGGACACGTTACTGCTCCTGTGCCAGTGAACTAGACCTTGCCTGTGCCTACGCCCTAGCCCCAGAATTGCTGTGGTTGCTGCTATACTTTTAAATACTTTGAGGTCCAGCACGACATGGCTGTATCTAAGCTGACCTTAGGAAACGGTCTCCTCTAAATCACTCCCTCTGCTGCAGCTGGACCAAAGCCCGTGTCCAAGATAGACTTAGTTTACTAGAACACATTGTACTCTTGCATGGTTTAATTTGTTTGATCTCCTTTAAGAGGCTCTCTCCTTCCACCTGCATGTGTGTGCAGAAGTGACTGAAGTGTACGAGTAGGAGGCACAGGTACGCTCAGCACGTGCCTGTAACTGGGATCTCCTAGGAGCTGCCAGGTTTTTCTCCCCTCACAGAAAGAAATGAATTCTTGCTCTACCTGACATAGAGCATCTCTTTAAACCCCTCCCTTTGTAATTTTTCCCCGGCATAGACATTTCACTGATCCAGAGGAAATAGTCTGAATTATTATATTCATGATGGTATAAGTCCTGGTGATAATAAATGATAGATTTTATTTATTTTCCAATAAAATAGGATACAGTTAAGGTTCCTCCTCTTTTCTCTTTCCTTTACTCCGAGGAATTCAGGATATTTAATTGATGTGAAAGAGACCAAGTTAAGTTTCCCACTTAAGGGTATGAGATCTAGCCTCCAGGACTGCATGTAAGGTCCTTAAAGCTATATTGAATTCCAACAGCAACACCACAATAATCCATAGAACAGAGGTAAAAGAGTGGAACCTCAGTCTGAAAAAGTTGCATGATTCACAGAAGTAGAGGACATCTTTCACATACAAGCATCTTCTCTCAACACAATATGTTAAAAATCTACATGGAAATAAAGCTAAAGTAGCAGCCCAACAATCACTAGAAGTTCATGGCTGAGGAATTAAAATGTGTTTTGCCTAAGGGATAGAGTTGTTTTCCATGCTAAAGAGTTACAGGGAAGGGAACTGGGGTTTAGTCCCAGACAATGAAATGAATTCTTCCAGCCCCAAGAGCTCTCCCTTTTCCAGGTTAGCATATCATTGAAATTCTTTACTAACATACAGAGCAGAACATGGCTACTAAAGAAACCACCACCACCAAAACAGTTTTCTACTGCATTCACAGTTTTCTCATACAAGAAATTGGTACATTAAATTATACTTCATGAGTGATTAGTCATAAAGCTGAAAGGGCAGCAGGTAAGTGCTCAAATACTAAAGAGAAAGTGGATGAAGAACATTATACGATCTTCTACAGAAATTAATGAATTGAAACATATTTTTCTGTATCTCAAGGTTTTCCTGAGATTCTAAACCTGGCAATTTGGTTGAACTACTAGTCCTTCACTCTCAGTTTACTGATGACTACACTATCCTGCCGCTCCCAGAATCAGTTGCTGCACACTACGAGTGGATATTTTGCCTTTTAAACAAGTGCTCCCAGACATTAAAAAACAAACAAACCAGCCCACACTTTGCACTGAGCCAGAGGGAAACAGCCCAGACTACCCATATGCTCTCCCTGCCCAAAGACAGCGGAGACCAGTGCAGTGAAAGAGGCTGAAGGCAGGAGGAAAGATGAGCGAGGGGCACCACATCATGGGGGAGACGGCAGGACCCCACCAGCTGCTTTCCTGAGCAGCTCTTCATGCTCAGAGCTGGGCCCTTGCCTCCACTCAGGGTGAATTGCTGAGGGGGGAAACCAGGTGTGATCACGGAGTCAGAGCACTTGAAATTTCAGAAACCAGAGAAAAGAGGGACTTTTGCCCCACAGCCGTCCTAACCCTTTTATTATGGAAGAATAATGCAGGGCAGAGCAGGCAGTTACATATAAAGGGGTTTATAGAAGTTAACTCCTCTGGTGCCATCAGCCAGGGAGTTGGTGCTGCTGGAGGGAGGAGTTGGTGCTATCAAGAGTATGAGGACAGGCTCTGGGTTTGTGCCATACCTCAGAGACCAGAGGCTGTTCTGGTGCAGCTGGAAATGTGATGCTGCTTCGTTTAGCAGAAGGCACACCAATGGAAAGGAGGAAGCCTAGTAGGTGGAGTATCAGCCCAGGATTCAGGAGACTTGTACAGCTTCCCTCTCCAGGGCAGGCTGTCCACCTGAACTCAGGAGAGTGACAACTTCTCTGCCCACCCTATAAACGGGGTGCAGCACCGTGTCACCCACCAGCAGCAGCAATACCTAGACAAGCACCCTGAAGATGGCAAGGAGGCCAAATTCCCTCTTGGTGGGGAGAGTAAGTCCCTTGGAGAGAATACGCCCCAGTGGTTAAAGGATCACACGTGGAAGAAGGCAAGCCCTGGCTCTGGGAGCACCAGAGCTCACCCCCACCCCCAAAGCAGAGGGGAGCCTGGGGCCACCCACCCATACACACCGCTTTGAAATTCTACACTGAGGGGCACCACGTAGGTGCCAAGAGGTTTTATGGTTACACATTTGGGCTGCACATAGGTGTGCTTGGCAGGGGGGGTAGAAAGCCTCCTGCAAAAGGGCTTCAGCCAGTTCCTTGGGAGAGCTGCTTATCTGGTAGCTGCCACAGCTCCACGTCCCCTCTGCCTAGGGATGCCAGGGGCCAGCCCTCAAGCTCTGCATGGCAGTAGCTAAAAAAAAAAAAAAAAACAAAACCAAAACAACAAACCAAAATACCCCCCCACACCCCCCCCAAAAAACCCCCACACCCAAACCCCACCAAACTCTACACAACAAAAACCCCCCACAATACATACACACCTCAGCTTCTAAGGAGCCAGGATCTGACCGACTTTTACTGCCCAACTTATTTGCCATACAGCCACAAATGCTATTATTGCATTTAATGGATGGGAAACGCAGTTGCAAAGAGAAGTCCCAGCTCCCAATAAAGCAGCTTGGTTTTAATAAGCAATAGAAACTAGGTCCATCTGAACCCCCTTCCCTGATCAAGCTCCTGACTTTTTGCTTCTTTACACAGAACAGGAGCCTAGGCTTGCTCTCTTATAACTACACCAAGTACTATATAGAGACCAATTCAGCTTCGTTACACTTTAAAGCGCTTCTTTCAAAGCACATGCCTGCCTGGGATTTGCAAATCTAGCTAACACCATGTTTAGGTTTTTCTGGACTCTCATGCACAATCAAGAGCGGAAATTTTATGGCAGTGACTAGCTGAAGACTCAAACTTATGGCAGAAGCCAAAACTTGAACCAAAGCTTCCCAAATCATTAGATCATTGTCAGAACATATTTTCCTCTGGATAGAGGTGCATAGCATTTGCTCTTTTACTAAAGACATTGGGATTTAAAAAAAAAAAAAGCTGTATACCAAAAGAGAAAGTTAATGGGGCCAGAAAATTTAAATGTCAGTTTTCTTAATTGTTCAGTATAAATAGTAAGTTGTTGCTGCTTTAAATCACCAAAGCAGTACAAAGCTTTCAAATACTAGCCATGTCATTGAATATAGACTGTAGTTAAAATGAGAACTCTGCGTTTCCGTCAGTGACCAGATATGAGGCTAGTTGTAGCACTGACTTACTGCCATTTATTTGAAATGGAAGTAACTGTCTGCAGTACACTTCTGTTATTGTTCCTATTTTCCTATAAAAACAAATCACACCAGACTTCTCTTTCTGCTTAGACTTTTATCATTCACCTGTTGAAACTGCAGAAGACATTAAGCATAAACAAAGAAGATTGATCTGCTTTCAACTTGTGTTAACAGGGATATAAAAATAACATCCCAAATACCAGGGGGAAAAGCATGTGGTCATAAAATATCCACTTAAAAGGCAAAGAGGTGTTGATACAACACTTGAAGAGGATTTTTTGTTGTTGTTTTTATATATATATATAACCAGGAAGACAGTTCCTGAATTTTAGTATAAACAGACACCTCTGAGGCGGAAAGAGTATTACTGTCACGTCTTTAAAAGGTTTTACTGATATTCAAATGGATTTTGTGTATATCTCACATGCTGTTGGAAAAGCTGACAAGCAGCTTTATATAAATCCCAGTCCAATTATGAAAGGGAATCTCCTTGAGTTTTCCCACATATCAGAAAGGTAAAGGACCATCTTATCTATTAACACTTCTCATTTTACAAAATGACAGTAAGCAGAGCTTTTAGAAGAGCTGAAGAGTAGAGCCACAGTTTACCTGGGCATCAGCTTGCTCTTCAACAACTCTTAAATCCCCATGAACACAAAGAATCTCAAGATATTGACTGATCTTATGAAAAAAATAAAGGTGCCTTAGACAAGGTTGTAAATACCAGATTTCTATTCCCAAGTGGTGTTCTCCTCAAGTCCTGGTTTGAAGAAAGGAATCAGAAACCCAGAAAGCCACAACTGAGACTGAGTTAACAGCACTGGAGTAGGCTGCCCAACCTCATGCTTGATTCTCACAGCAGTCCCTAGTTGCTACGTTTTTCCTCCAGACAGCTGGAAGAGGGGAGAAGGTGGCTCAGGCTGTGCCAGGCAGCCTATGCTGTGCTGGTATAGCTCTGTCATGGCAGATGAAGATTGCCACTCATCTATCTGGAGAACACACTGCATAACAGTCATTTCTTGGGAGACAGTCAGCATGATGTAAGACATACAGAGAAGTCACCATACCACTTTAAGTGCCCATACTCATGTTCTGTTAGGTGCCAAACTCTGGCAGCATATTATATGTCGGTCCTGTGATTTCTCCGTAGCTTGTTACCACAGACTGAGGAATAGCTATACTTTACCCACTGGGTTAATGTAGGGGAAAGCACTTAACACAAAGTTAACTGACTTATAAGCCTGACAGCAGACTTGACGTGTTCTGCCTTTTCCTTCTATTCCCATGCTAATGTATTTACATCTCATTCCTCAGTGTCACAGCTCCGTGGCTTTAGTCTTCACATACCACAACAGAATAAGACTTCTTTAGCACAGTAGCCTCCCCTGTTGGAAAACACTCTTGATGCACAGCTAGGGACTTGACATGTCCGTCATCATGAACCCCACACAGATTTTTTCCAGAAAAGTCAGTAAAAACACATCTACTACAGATATGCTTAACAGGCAACTGGAAGACAGACAAGACTTACAAACGCGAGCTTGTAATTACAGCACAAACTCTTTAGTGGGATCTCTGTACAGGTATTGTAGCAACAGAGCTACAGCCTTTTAGACACCATGCTTTTTGGCAAAGTGCAAATAGATCCACAAAATAGTTTCTTGCTCGTTAGCCTTCACAGAAATTCCCTGTAGTATAATCCTATTTAGTATCAAGTTAAAAAAAGCAGACACCTGTTATTGTATCTTTAGCCCTAAGGGATAATGATTCATGCTAAGCAATAGCTTTCCCTGGAAGAGGAAAATACAACATTGAATCTGAACTATTTTCACATCACTGTTGAGATGCCAAGAAGAAAATCAAGAATTTTTCCTCCTATTAAAAAAAAAAAAAAGACAGGATAATCTGGCAAGAGCTCCTAAGCATCATGTTCTCTAGTAAGGAAGAATCCTTAACACTTCACGGATAGAGTCCATATATTATCATTACTCCTAGTACAAGTCTTCACTAAAAGCTTTTTTTCATTTAGGCTGACAGTTTACTCAGCTAACCTGTGAGCAATTTCCCCCCACCTAGGGAAGGTAACTTGACATTGCAGAACCACAACACTCCTGCGAGATGCACAGTTTACAGCTTTTCTGTCAATAGCCACTACAGGATCAAGTATGTTCATCCCCAACTTGCTTTGAAAAAACACTTTCTCTTACTGACATTAAGCTCCCTGCAATCCTTTGTTCATACTGAAGCTTTAAAAAAGCTCAAAGTGATTTACAATTGACTTCACACCTGTTGCCACCTTCCTCCCCCTATCCCAGAACAGATGCTTCCGACTGTGAAGTGACTAGACACAAGTTTTGGACACATTAGCCGAGCAGACTAGGTCAGATGCGAGTCACACAAAAGACTAAGAGTTCGACATTGTAGAGGAACACAAGAGAGCAACACACTAATTTAAAGACAAAGATACATTCATGCTGGTTAGCTGACCCTCTTCTCAGTAGGCACCATCAATATATTTTCCTAGTAGATACTTTCACGATGTCTTTACTTGTTAAGTCTGAGCAGGATGTGCTTACTTAGGCCACCTAACTGCAACTTCATAAAACTAAGTAGTTCTTGTTTAGTCTCTGTCGAAAGTCAGTGTATTCACCTACAGGGGGAAGAGAGGCATACAGAAGTCTGTTATGTTGCAACAGCAGTATATTTGGTATTTCAGTAGTGTAATTTAAGATTGACACCAACCTCTGCTAGTTGTTTTCCTTCCTAAGAAGCACTGCTCCAGATGACACTTGCCCATGCGGACGTGGTTCTGAACTGCGGTCTAGTGAGACATTTCAGCTTTTAGCTTTCTGTACAGCACACACTAGGACTAGGAGTCTGTTATCTGACACAGATTGTGACAGCATGTGCCATACTGCTGAGCAAAGATTCAGGAGTGACTTGAGAAGTGCCTGTTTTCTTACCAAGTCTGTGTTTCCCTGGATTGCATCTCCTTGGACAAAGAAAGCCTGAAGGCTCTTGCATAGTGCTGCAGATCACCACACTGCAGTGGAAATACAGCTACAAGACAAAAATATAAATATTACATGTAGGGGAGTCTTATATGGCAAAGATCTGATATGTGTACTGACCCCAAAGGAAATGAACTGAAAACTGCTAAGTGGCTAGTCTTTATTTACTACTGTTATAGTGTTATGACTTCAAGGAGGTGGCCAATAGCCCCAGGGAGCACCTGGCCAGCTGAGACCTTACACAGCATTTGCTGCACACACTGCTCCAGGCTCATATATTGGGACTGCCGACAGCACAGAGACATCTCACCTGCTCTTGTAACAGAGTTGTGTCTTGTACAAAGGTGAACATCTTCACTTCAAATCTCTTTAGGTGCTGAGGAAATTTTGCTCTGAGGCTATAACCAACTTCGTGGAAGATGGTTCTGTAGGAGTCTTTGCTGTTTTCACACCTTTTTGTGGAAGAAAAAAAAGTGAAAGAAAATGTGTTTAATCTAAACCTTCATCACTTCAACCAGATCTTTAAGCAAAGCAAGGAGATAAAAATCAGAGGAGCTTCCCTCTGCATTTTCCTCAGGCCATAGCAATATGGGTAGAGCCTCCCCCATTCATGATCCTTGCCTTTGGCTACAATCAGGGTTGCTTCTTGTTCTTTCTTTCCAGCTGGAAGCTGTTAGCTAGAAGTACCTTCTGGCCACCCCTGACGAGCTGCCACCAGAAGGCAAAGCCACTGTGCTGACACCAGCAGGCACTCCACAGCCTAGCAGCAATTGCCCATCAGGACAAAACAACACATCCAAGCTGACTCGTATCCTCTTCCCCTTTCCTCCCACCTAAGGTAAGGGGCTTTGTGCTGAACAGTTCCCGAGTACAACAGGGAAGCCCTCCTTACCCATTTATAAGGATGGGCCACTGTGGAATGCTATCCCGGCTTTGGGAGTTCGTAGCCCAACAGTCATCCAGGTTTAGTTCCAGTCTCACATCTTTAGGCTGGAGCAGTTCAACTTCAAAATACAGTGCCTCCCTCAGATATTTTACTACAGGATATTCCAATTCCTGGTAGGGCTCTGAATAGGATTTCTCTAGAAGAGAGTATTAATGTTAGAGTTTCCTTTTTACGGAGTAGGTATTCCCAAGCTTTCTGCTTCGCTCTTCATTCCACCACCATTTGCTGTGGCACAGTAATACTAAAATCTGGAAGAATGTAAGAATGTCAACAAATGGCGATACAATAGCAGAAAAGTGAGAACTGGCAATGAAAGCAAAGATCTGAACTGTATTCCTTGGCTCTGAGGATGCAGAAGCAAGACAATCCTTCTGCAAAAACCCATTAGAGTAAGATGCTCATTCAAAACTGCCTCTGTAAAGGCATTGGTGGAGTAGAGTAAAAAAAAAAGTCAGGGCCATTCCAGTCAGTGTGAGGGTTTGGTTCAGGCTTCAGTTAGCCCTTTCTGCTAGTGTAGTTAACATTTTGCAGCAGTATTGCATGTGGCTTCCTTCTCTGACACAAGTTAGGATTATTTCAATCCCTGCTAATTCTGCTTAGCAACACTTAGAGTTGATAGGAGAGAGAAGCTGACATCACATCCACTACACAAAACTTTTAGCATGCCCGGACCAAGCAGGAAAATCACACGTGTCAGTGATGCTGCCTGATCCACTACAGATACTTGACCGTTTATGTTGCATTCTGGAATGGAAAACCTCTGTTAGAGATCTTAAAGACCTTAAAGAGGTTTCCACTTCATCCTTGGAGATATTAAAAAGTCATCTAGACACAGTCCTGGGCAAGCTGTTCTGGGTGGTCCTCCTTGAGCAGAGTCGATGGACAAGATGACCTTCAGAGGTCCCTTCCAACCTCAACTGTTCAGTGATTCTATGGAGTCTAATCGTAAAAGTTACCTTTGAAAAGCTTCAACGAAAGAGCAAGAGAGCCAAACCCTGGCTTAATACTGGGTGGTGGGTTCTTCTTAGATTCATATTGGACATCAACTGTCTGCTTGATTGCATACCAGCATACAAATTTCAGTCTGAGGGAAGAGGTTTAGTATTAGATTTTTAGAAACCAAAATACCTTGGACAGACTTCTTCTATGGAATGACACTTACTGGTATACTGGTGTCTCATTGCCAGGTCTGAAATAGAGTACATCATTTTCGTATGCCATAGTTGTGCTATTGAACTGGAAGATACACATCATTACAAACAGGACAGTTACATGAGAGTTTACTTTGGTTTTGCCACAATATCCACATCCCTTTGACTGGCACATTGCACTGAGCAGAGTACACTTAGGAATGGCCTAGAAATTACCAGCCAACAGCCCTGTGCCTACTGAACTAAAGCTGACAGCTATGCCACAGTCAAGAAGAAACAGTTTATTAGCTAACAATACCTTGAATATGACATAAACCCCCAGAAACAAAGGGCCTGAGAAAAAGAGATAAGTTGTTTCTGTTGACAGAATCAGTGTATAGCATAAGATGCAACACCTGCAGAAGCAAGCTGCATTTGTGGTGACCTGAATTTAAGCATGATTTGATCCTTTGTTATTTTGTTTTTTTTTCTATTTATGCAGTACATAGGTGGCAGGAACAGGACCCACTCTGGTCTTGGTCATTAGCAACATCTAACCAGCTTCTGCAAGGCATAAGAGCATGTCTCAACAGCAAACTCATATTCAAGTCCATTACTAAACAATTCAGGTGTCAAACTGAAAGCTAGTTTCAGAAAGCACCTCTGACCTTGAAAACCGTTTTTACCAAATAAGAACTTCTGCCCAGCTGAATTTAGTATCCTCAGGAAAAGAGTATAGATTTACCACTTGGCAAAAAGTCAGCTGTGACCTTTTTGCAGCTTCTGCCTAGCTCTGAACCTCTGCCAGTTCTAGTAATAACCCTACCCCAATACAGAGTAAGCTTCACATGACTAAGCCCTTACCTTTCTACTTGTTCCACAAGTGTTCACATTGAACTTAAAGGTTGCAGTCTTCTCTGTCACTAGACTGGGTTTGCACCGTCTGTCCCTCAAGACAAGCAGGCTGGTGTCCAGATCTGCAACTCCTACCAATTTTACTGCAGTAATAACCACAGTGCCATTGGGCAGGCACTCTGAAAGAAAAATACATTTTCATACAAATCAGGACTCAGACTCCTTTATTTTGTAGCCTAGCACAACAAAGAGGTTCTGATAGATTTGCTAGCAAGTTTTTTGGCACCTCACAAAGATTAAGTTTTGAGCAAGACTCTCCAGTACTAACACCTGATTTTCTTCAAGCTAACTGCCACTAGACTATACACTACGTGGAAAACCTGATGATTTCACTTACCCTTCTCCTCCTAGGAACTCTCACACTCTCTCAAAAGGATTTTTCTAGCCAAGATATTCAGTACATTCAATACTGATGAATAGCTTTAAAATGACTAACTTATATGCTGATCCTCCCCTCACCCCACCAAGAAAAGCCTCGTTCAACTCGCAAACCAACCACAAAAGCCCATTAAAAAAGCTTCATGATTTTGGAGGTGTGAGGGGTAGTAGAGTTTCTCACCTGCTTCTCCCTCTCCTGTACTAGACAGGATAGTCACTCCAATCTGTAATTTGACTTGCCTTGTAGCATATTACTTTGTAGGAAATCTGACAGGCAAATAGAGCATCACACAAATATAAACTCTAGAAACATTTCAGACTGCATGGGCTTGTGTGATTTAGTTATGCAACTCAAAGACCATTAACAACTAATCCTTAACATGTTATTACGTATTAGCTCTGAAGGTGAAAATCTGCAGGAAATTGAGAAGTCCCTCCTATTAGCCAAGGTAATGCCATCCTTCAAGGTCAAGTGAAGTGAAGCCTTTATTCCAGAGGTCTGAAAATCCTAGAGATGACAATCACAGGTTAAACAAGACAATAAAAACACACCATTCAACTACAGTATTCAAAAACCAAGAGGATGGGTTATCACAAGCCAAAGGTAATGGTAATTGATCAAAGTCAAATCCACAGGAGATTTTTTTTTATCTAGAAGATCACGCAGTGAACATTTTCAGTTTTGCAATAGAGTGCACTACAAATACCATTGGACGTACAGTTGCTGTTAAAGATAGCTCAGCCTTAAAGTGCTTGCAGAACGCTTTTTTTTCTTGCCTACTTCTGCCAAAATTAACCAAGGGAAATTAAAGTGTTCTTCTGAGGGTAGAAAAATAGTCCTCCATTAATCCTTCAAAGCCTATCTCACAGGTAAATTTTATTTCACCTTCAAGGACCTAGTGTATCATGTTTGTATCTCACAGCTAGAGCATGCCTTTTAATTACTACATGCTAGCATCCTTACCTCATAGTTCACATGGGAAGAAAGGAAAGGGACAGAGATTGCCAAGTGAGTGCCATTGTCCCTCAGGCTGTAGTTGTACTTCTGCACAGCTTCTGGGGTCATGTGCCAGTCTGAGATGAAGGGTAGCCAGTTTTGGTCCACATTCCCATGAATGATAATGAGATGAAAGTTCCTCCCATCACAAAATCCTCTCGCACTGGGCAGTACTGTAATACAGTCAAGAGTCAGCCAGCATGCTAGCTACCATCAGTTTAGTAGGGCTGTTTAGGACTGACAGTATCCCTGGCTGAAATTAGCCCAGTTAACAGCTGAGTTCACAACTAGTTTAGTCACAGCCAGGTTGGTACAGTACTACCCAAGTTCCACCAGTTTACCTGCATCTTTAACAGCAAACACTATTATGACTGGGACAGTGAAGGTCTCACTTGTTGGGTGGGTTATGAAGGCAAGCGTGACATTCAGGGTGTATGCTCTCATGTCAGCTCTCGCGTACTAGGAAAATCATATTTAGAAGTGAAAAATCACCAAGCGATATCATCATTTCTATACCACGATATGCTGCAGTTTCTTAGTACACACCTCTTTCTTAATGCTTGGTGCATCAAGTGGGGCTTGTATTATGTAGGCTTTACTTCCATTAGGATATCTGATCTCATATGTTAGATATCCATGCTGAACAGCTTCGGGTACACCAACAGCTGCCCCCTCAATGGTTAAGTTCACAAGCTGCACATCTGGGAGGAACGTTCCCACTGTCACATTCATTACCCTTGCACTCAGATTTGAGTCTGAAAAAGAACACAGTAACACTGAGCTCTTAACAGTACCAAAACCTTCAGTAAATTCAACATTAGGCTACTTACTGTTGGTTATAGCAAGTTCTACTTGTTCAAATGGTGTTTCTATTTCCTTGATGATAGTATGTTTGGTTAGTCCCCATTTGTTATCTTCCCACTGATGTTCCAAGAACAGGTTGATGGTGTATTTTGCCCCATGCTGCCCACTGCTCACAGAAGTCTAGAATTTCAAATCAACACCCTTTAGTATAACATGATTGTACATTAAAGTTGTACTGTAACATCTCAAGGTCAGCTAGAGCTACAGGTCTGAACAATTGTCCTTCTCAGCTCAGGAATCATGACTCTTAAGTGGCACTTGCTGTATCCCTATGAGTTTAGATTACCTCGGAGTACTTCCTTTGGAAAATTGTCCCCCACTCCCAAGTTTCAAAGCAGCAGAGGACTATTTCACCACTGAAAAGGCTTCTCCTGCATCTTCCTTTGAAGTTCAGTTGTTACATTTGCCCGGGATTCAGTTGTCTCCAGGCAACCACATTTAGATGTATAGTCTCAGCCCATTCCAATATCATATGGTCTGGTGGACAAATGGGTTGTACCCATTCTCTTAAGTGATCTGTGTAAAATACACCAGAACCCATGCATGCTTTACAGTCCAGTTCGGACTGTCTCCAAGGAGTATGACATCAGACTAAAAGGCAAAAGCTCTGTGTTAACCTGAGGAAGGAAACAAATCAATAGTTCTGTGTAGGATCCTGTCCATCTGTGCTTCTAAGAAAAGGAATTCTTTAAAGTGGTGCTTACAAGAGCTACCTTTGGTCAGGGCTTTTGGAATTTTTAATATACCTTTTCTTCCCCCTCACCCCCATCCTTTATTTGAAAAGAACAGGATGAAGAATTATTCCTCCCCAGAAAGAAAAAAAAAAAGAACAGAAAGTCTGTTGCCTAGTACCTTACTTAAGTCACTAACCTTGTAATAGCCACCTTCCGCACCTATTGGTATCTTCATTGTAATTGCATTTAAGTCATTTGATAACACATATTTCCTGGAAGCCATTTCTTTGGCAGAGAGTTTGTGTAGATCCACACCAGCTTCAACGAGCACATCCTTAAAGCTAGTTGCTCCAGTAGAGAGTGGCTGAATATATTTTGGAACAGTCCAGATGATTGTTTTGTTAGTGTAGTCCACACCGTCTTAGGGACAAGATATGAAAGCTGTCAGCTCATTATTCTAGTCGTAAGTCAGCCCCCGTACATTTAAGCATTGGAGTAAGGTACTGCATTTCTCACCTACAGGACATGCCACAGAAGTATCCACCATCAGGATCATCCCTCGCTGTTTGTAAAACATACTTGATCTCACTGCAGAAAAGGTAATTCCCTGATCCTGTAGGAAGAGATCTGGTTAGACCTACACAGCCTGGCAGCTTGCTGGGCTGGAACAAGCATACCAACCTCGACCAGCTGAATTTGCTCAGCAGTGTATGGTATTCGCAGCAGAACCCTGGTGTCTGTGGTGTTGAGTCCATAGCCTGCACTCCAAGCATCGCTCACAAGCAGAGCCCTTTTTTCTTCTGGCTGATGAAACACTATTTGCCATATTGAGGCTTTTCCTGCTTTTGCCTACCCGGAGAAATTCATCGACACTTTAAACATACTATTCAAAGTAACAAATTTACTGTATTAAATGATTTATTGTATTGAACTGCCCAGCAGTTTTGTTGTCTTATTCTAAATATTGCTAGTGGGATACCCCTCCATCTTCCCCCCCTCACACATACACAGAGCTTTCCTTATTAAGAGCATCAGAGATTAATTGCACTGCTGCATTGCAAATACAGGGTCCAAGAAAAATGCTGATCCACAGTTCACTCCCAGGCCCTGGGGTCTTAGATACAGGTTTTTTGTACAGTCTCTTGACTGGGAAGACTTAATTTCTAGGCTATGTGAGAAATCAGCTTCCATTTCTTTCTTGGAGACATGGTCTACAGCTGTCTATTTCTAATGTATAAAATCTCTATACTAAACCCACTTGGTACAGAAGTTCTGCTTTTCTTACTTAAGTGCTTTTTGAAAGGACATTTTGTACTGTGTGGACACAAAATAGAAGGATAGCTGTGCCAGAAGTAGCACTAGCTTTTACTAGGAAGAAAACCTATAGTTTTACCTCTGGAAAGGCAAGAGTCCAGTCCTCAGGTTCATCTTGAATGAAGTCTTTTGCAGTCTGTGGAACCTCCCTCCTGACAGAAACCTAAAGGAAAAAAGCCCTGTAAGGGGTTTGCTGATGGCAGTTGCTTCCATGTCTTCAACACCCTACAAGTCTTTTTCAAGGGAGACTAGCATTTCCTAGAGGAAGGTTTCCTCCCGCCAAGTAAAAAATTATGGCATAAGATGTCATCATGCATGGTGCATTATCTATAGTCCACTTGATTTCAGCTTTTTATTTTCTGCCTATCTTCCAATTTCTACTTCCAGTTAAGGCCAGTAATTTGTTCTTGATTCCCATGTCCTCTTCCAAGAGGAGTCCTCCCCCCTCCTCCGTGTTTCTCCCCAGCAAATTCAGTAGGGAAACTTCCTTCAGAAAGTATACATTTCTGTTACCTCAAATAAGATTTGTTGAGACAACGTTCAGTGAGTTCAATCCATTAGCTTAACCTTTTGAATACCATTTCACAACTTTATTGGCTATTAATGTTGACAAATAGGCTATATAAGCATAATACAAATGTATCACTAAACTCAAGATGCATGCTGTACATTCACTAGTGAGCTGTTCATGGCGGGGCATTCAGATTCTCTTTCCAATACACATTCCTAGCATCTAATCAGCTTCAAAGAGGGCATCTTCCAGTACTTGCCTCCTTACCTTAAGTACCTTCCCATAAGTACTTCCAGTACTTACCTCCATGTAGTTACTTTCACATAGTAACTCTCTTGGACTCCATGGACCATAATAGCAACTTGCACTTTTCAGATGAGTTGTAGCATTTTTCATATCAGGAGTATGAGATGCTTTGATTTGTATAGTTACTACGAACACATCTTTCTGCATGGACACAGGGAACACTTGCTTGTTAGACTGATTTTTCTCTAGTTAGGAACCACCTATCCTTGTGACCGAAAAGCAAATTACAAAACCCACCCACCAGCCTCTGCACAGGCGAGCAACTCCATACTGAAGCATTATTGCTTTCTGCTTCATTAACTACATAGGCTATATGCATATAGATGTATAGCTATGTAGCAATATAAATACTTTGGGGAGCAGCTTCAACCTTTTGCATAGGCCCAGCACTGGACAAAAAAAAAGCTCCCTAAAATATAGCTGGTCTTGTGTTTTATGACATAGTAGCAGTGAGGAAGCAACACAAGCAGCCAAAGCTTTTGAGCTTTTACCCTAACATGTCTCAGACACTAAATATTAGAGCAGAGTGCAACACAGCTGCCAGAGAGAATTCCCTATTCTTATGCAAGAGGGAAGAGTTGCCCTTCAAGGGCATGTGACATGCTTCTTCGTGTGTTCATCCGTAGGCCATCCAAATGTCAATACCTTGGAATATTCTCAGACCTCTGGATACATTTGAGGAAAATTAAATCATTTGCCACTAACAGGTATTCAAGACATTACAGCACCTCAATTAATACCTATCAATAACTTAGTAATCTTTCATGTAAAGGTCATATGCAACAGCACTGTAGCCAAAATGCCTATAATAGACTTACCTCTAAGTGAGAATGGCAGCTTAGCGCAGAAGCACGAAACTCAATCTTACTCCAATTGCTGTAAGTTACTGTATAGCCACACTGCGATGCCATGGTCTCATCTAGCTCCCAGGCTATGCCAGATTGATCTATGGGCAATTAGTGAAAAGCGGTATTAATGAGTATTAACTCCTGCTGTGCAAACTCCCTGAGCAACCTGCCCTTGCCCCAGGGCCCAGCTGACCCTGCTCCAATAGGGCCCAGCTACATGCCCTGGGCTCAGACATAAGGGAATTGCAAAGTGGCGAGAGTGAGCTGTAACAAAGTCTACAGAAAGTAAGAAAGGTAAAATTACAGACAGGCTGGGACAGGGACACTAGCAGCTCAAGGACTGAAGATAAAAAAAAAAAACCACAAAAAACAAAACACCAACATGGAAAGAAATTAAATCCTAAAGGGGTAAAACCCCCAGTAAGAACAGAACAGTCAGTTAGGTCATAAGTGTCAAAGTTGTCAGGATTGACAGATGACAGCCTAGCAACTTCAGGAGTCTGATGTGTGGCTGGCACAGGCCCATGATTCTGTCTGATACCTGCTTGGCCAAAAGAGTCTCTTCAAGGGTCTTACCAGGATGACAAGCACACTAAAGCTCAACTTGGATTTTTTAGGCTACAAAACCATCTTTGTGCTTTTGGGCTTTTTGGTTTTGTGTTTTGTCGCCCCCCACCCCCCCTCCTCAAAAAAAAAAAAAACCCAACAAAAAAAGAAAATTGCTTTATACTTTCAAGCTGTGCCTATCCCAGTTGCAGAGCGTCTGTCTTTGTGTGTGTATGAAGATACCTGAACAAAGAACTTATTTTACACAAGTTTGACATTCTGGAAAGGTAGATGTTATGTTATGGATGTCATGGACTATATCTAGTTAGACAGCAAACTAGCATGAAGAGCTAGTTCAAGGCCAAGTTTACATTTTATGCATATAATCTTACACCTGATGATGTTTATAGCCCAAAATTTATCTCACTCTGCCCTTCCAGGGCATTCTGTGGTGCTTCTCACTTGAATGCACCTCTTGTTGACTACTAAGCTCATAGCCAGAGGGCCCAGCTAATTTTTCTTCGACTACATTAAGAATTTATACTCCTCCACCAGGTCCCTTAGCTGTAAGCAAAGAAGGTGGAAAGCCGCTAATGCAAAATCAGTAATGCAGTCCTAGCTTCAACTAGTGAATTTTCAGAATACTATGTACTGCTACTGGGGAACATTTTTACCAGGAGGGAAATCCACCAGCATCAACATGCCTAGAAAATACCACATGCATTTCAATTTGAGTCTAAAGATAGCAATATCAAGCCTAATCATGGCTAAGTTATCACACAAGTCTACAGGATAGATTATATAGCAATAAAGGTAGCATTTGTCTTTACTTACAATGAGGTCTAACCTACTAAATTCTATGATAGAATAATCCAGGGAATTCTAGTATAGGAGGACCTCAGAGAAGTTTGAGCATTTCACCAGGTGTAATTCCCTCTCCAATTTCTTCTATATCAACTTACCAACAACAGAAAAAGATAAGTATTTGTCCTTAAAGTATTCCGCACTCAGTGTTATATGCAAAAGGTTCCCCAGGCACTCCGAACTCATGGGTCCTATGTTGAACATATTAAAAGGCTAGTAAGTATGGGATTAAATGTAACATACAAACACAAATCTGTTACTTCCCAGATTGCTGTAGAAAGTCAGTGTTGGGACAGCCATATTCTAGCATCTCTGGTCAGGAAGTGTTAGAGGTTTTGGATTTTTTTTTTTTTTTAAACCAGCAATACTTCCAGAAGAAAAGTCAGCCCTGAAATTAGTATTCCAGTAGTAACTGTGTCTGATCAACTGGCAATGCTACCTGCAACAGCCAGTCATGGAAACAGGATTTTGGAACAGGGTCAAAAAAGTACTAAATTGGCTGCCCAAATCCGAACACCTTAAATGAAATAAAACAGAACAGGAAAATATCATTTCCCCCACCCTTCTGAAGAGAGGAAAAAAGCAGCCCCTAAACCAAAAAATCCAACCAACAAAACCCCACAAACAAACTGCAAAGCCAAAAAAACCCATGCACACCTATTCACAAGAGAAGCCACAAGTCAAATCTGGGTGGGGAACAGCCACACCAGCTACCCATCAGCCTACCCCGTTCGCCTGCCCAAGTACCAGTACCAGGAGCCAGTTGGCTCATGCTGGGAAAGGACCACAGAGGGGCAAAGATTGCTTGAGAAGCTCAGGTCCCAAGCTATCACCACAGCATAAACCAGGCTACAGCTGCCAGACCTCTGAAAGGCAGGAAGCAGGTATAAACTCCTCTAAATGTAGGACTAGAGACCAGAGAAGACTTTTCATTTGACATATTTCTAATGAACTGGGATTTGTTATTTCAAACAGAAGTTTCTATGACATAGTGAGCTAATGCCAACCAGGCTTTTTATAGTAATTGTGCATTTCAAGGGCTGAGAGGATCCTTTTTGCTAGAGTTCAGCACTATACCCTTCCATGCAACTCCCATGTCAGAGATAGTCATACTAGGAAACATCAGACAGGTGCTGGTGAGCATGACCTTATTCAGCCCATATTCCAAGCTACCAGCTTGATTCAGTGCAGAAGCTATACAATTGCTCCAAGCTGGATAAAACCTCCTCCAGTATCTTTTTACTTTGATCTTTGGTAAGTGCTAACAATATTAAGTTATTAATATTAAGTGCTATAATATTTATACAGCACCTGCAGCAAGTAGGGCAGACAATCCTAGAACCAGCTCTCTGTATATGCTGTTCCAGGACCAGTTCTGTTTTGTAAGGAAGAAGTTAAAGCAGACAGCAGTTTTGGTTAAGAAAACTGTTTCTTCTCAGGCAAAACACTGATATCTTTATAGTATTTAAAAGACCTTACATATTGTATGGTCAATAGCAATAACTAGGCTCAAGATAACAAGAACAACAATAAAGTCCCTATTAGTTTATCAGTGCTTATTACCAGACTGAGGAAAGATAGAAACATTTGCTTAATATGATGGTACATAAACCAAAAGAATGGCCATGAGTAGTTACACCATGACTAGACACCTGTATGTTTGGAGTTTCTCAGAAAAAATGTGCAAGTACAGCTGCCACAAGAGCTTCAGACTCTTCTGAAACACACATACAGATATGACCTATGAAAAAGCCTGGAAATTGTTATGTGAAAACAGCTTACAGCAGTATTACCTGGTCTCTCTTGGGTCCGTATTTCAGAGATTAATATTCCTATTAGTAACAGTCTGTAAGAGAAAACAAGGATTAGCAGCACCTTCAGCTATGACAACAGCTTGCTAACAAGTTCCTGTGCTCAGAAAGTTCCAGTCTGGATATTAAACTAGTCTTAAGTTTAGAGCTACAGGTCCAGACTTCAGAATTACAAAATGGGATTTCGTTAGTCACTGCTAGAAAGGTAGGGAAGCTAAAACAGAAAAGTTAATATAATTAATGCCTTGCATAAGACCATTTATGTTTAGCAGCCACGAAGGTCTCACCTCTGCACCAGACTCAGCTCCATTGTGCATTTGCTCAGCCTCTGCCTGTAGCTCTTTTTCCTTTATAGTTGCACACAAATAAAAATCTCCTTCATCAGCTTTGCATAGAACTCAAATCCTCTCCAACTTCTCAGAGTCTTGAGTTAAGTAGAAAGGCTTCCACCTTTATACTGATGAAACTAATTTTCAGCTGTTTACCCTTCTAACTAGGAACCTATAATTCATATCACCTGCTCATTTGCTTTACTGATTAAATCTGCTCCTACTTAGGTCCCTCCATTTTGATGGTTGCTAGCTCCTAACTATTAGGTTGTCAGGGGACAGCAGGATAACTGGTGCTGTTCTGGTAAATCATGTGGCATTTCATTGTTTTGGAGTTAATTCTCTTCACCCTCTGTGGTGGGCTGACCCTGGCTGGGCACCAGGTGCCCGTCAAAGCTGCTCTATCACTCCCCCCCTCAACTGGACAGGGGAGAGAAAATATAACAAAAGGCTCCTGGGTCGAGATAAGGACAGGGAGAGACCACTTGGCAATTACTGTCACAGGCAAAATAGACTTGACTCTGGGAAAATTAATTTAAATTATTATGAACAAAATCAGAGTAGTGTAATAAGAAGTAAACCCAGATCTCAAAAATACCTTCCTCCCACCCCTCCCTTCTTCCTGGCTCAACTTCATTCCCAATTTTCTCTACCTCCTCCACCTGAGTGGTCTAGGGGTACGGAGAATGGGGGTTGTGGTTAGTTCATCACACGTTTTCTCTGCCGCTCCTTCCTCCTCAGGGGGAGGACTCCTCACTCATCCCCTGCTCCAGTGTGGGATCCCTCCCATGGTAGACAGTCCTCCATGATCTTCTCCAAAGTAGGTGCTTCCCATGGGCTGCAGTTCTTCACGAACTGCTCCAGCGTGGGTCCCTTCCACGGGCTGCAGTCCTTCAGGCACAGCCTGCTCCAGCGCAGGTCCCCTCCGGGGTCACAAGTCCTGCCAGAAAACCTGCTCCATGGGCTCCTCTCTCCACAGATCCACAGGTCCTGCCAGGACCCTGCTCCAGCACGGGCTTCCCAGGGGGTCACAGCCTCCTTTGGGCATCCCCCTGCTCCGGTGTGGGGTCCTCCCCGGGCTGCAGGTGGAGATCTGCTCCCCCGTGGACCTCCCCGGGCTGCAGGGGGACAGCCTGCCTCACCATGGTCTTCCTCACCATGGGCTGCAGGGGAATCTCTGCTCCGGCGCCTGGAGCACCTCCTCCCCCTCCTTCTGCACTGACCTGGGGGTCTGCAGGGCTGGGGCTCTCACGTGTTCTCACTCCTCTCTCCAGCTGCAATTGCAGTTGCGTGGGTTTTTCCCCCCTCTTAAACCGGTTCTCCCAGAGGCACTGCCACCGTTGCTGATGGACTCAGCCTTGGCCAGCAGCGGGTCCATCTTGGAGCTGGCCGGCATTGGCTCTGTCAGATATGGGGGAAGCTTCTGGCAGCTTCTTACAGAAGCCACCCCTGTAGCTCCCCCGCTACCAAAATCTTGCCATGTAAACTCAATACACCCTGTCTCCTCAGTGGAGGATTTTGCATAGTCTTCCCTGGACAGCTGAAGTTTGCCGGAAGCAAATGTGTAAAATGCAGTTTTAAGGCAATTGGTGTAACAAAAAAGGGAAGGAACTGTTGACCTTTAAGGTAAGTGGTCAAAACTAACAGTAAAAGGGAACCTAGCTAGGGACTGATGGGTGTCACAAACTGAATGAAGAACTGTCTCACCGGGTGACCTGTGGGACACTTCGACCAGAAGTGATACCCAAATTTGGGGAAATTTAACCCCAAAACTGTGGAAGAGTGGACCTGACCACAAACAGATTGGAGTAATGGACCGTGACTTTGCTGTGTGCCAAAGGCAGAGAAGTTATACCTGTGGCCCTGGGTCTGGATCAGCGACGGGTTCCCACTGTCATCAGCATGGGCGCACTGTCGTCACCGTGGGTGATGCGTGGGAGCGCGATGTCCCTGGGGCTGCAAGCTGAGCTGCTGATGGTCAGAAGGCGGCCAGGTCACTTGGTGGGCGAAGGGGTTGCTGTGGTATCCGTTCACATTTGCTCTAAGTGTTGAGCACTGCCTGTGTACAGTTATAGCAATAGCATAAACAATAATAGCTGCAATGCTGTTTTATGTAAGAAAGGGTGCTGGACTTCAGTATTGCTTGTCTTGGTCATCGTTCAGTTCAGCTGTCAGTCACTCTGTGCAAATACATCCTCAGCTCTCTGAGGAGTGAGATTCCCCTGCAGCAATGATAATTTCCCCTCCCTCGTGGCTAAAATATTGCTTTCGTTTCCCCATTTTCTGTGTGTGCGTATGTATTTTCTAGCAGCTTTACCAGGATTTAAGGAAAATGCACTTTGCACGTGTCAGCACGGCGTTCTTCTGTTTGAAACACCCTTGCCAAGAGGCAAGCTGGGCAGTGCTTCCTAACGAGCGGTCTTGTTGCCTGCGTCCCTCTCTCTCTGTATGTCTTATCTCGCCTAACTTTACAGCGGGGATTCTTTTGTCCTAGCCTTATGCCTGTGAGGTTGGGGGTTCGCTCCCTCCTTCGCCGCTGCGGGGCTGCAGGAGCGGCATTGCCGGAGGGTTTATGTGCAGGGAACGCGGCTGCCCTGGAGAGGGAGCCGGAGCTCTGCCAGCCCGGCTGCTCCTGCGGGCTCTGCCTGAACCCCGCACCGCTGAACGCACGGGGCGGTTCCGCAGAAGTATGTACTCGTGCTGCTTGTCACGGGTAACCTTCCTGCACCACTCCCACGTCCTCAGGAAACGAGCTGAAGGCAAACCACGAAGTTTGCCCTGCTCCACGGTGTCGGATTTTAGCCCAGAAACAAGTGTTATCCCCAACCGGTTCGTTTTGCTGTTGTCTCCTTCTGAATTTCCCTACATGACAAATTTTTAACTTGACAGGGAGTTTTCCTGAGAAGCACTATCCACCAAGGGTACTATATAAATAATGGATTATAATAATAAATAAAACCATGATAAGGCAGTCAGGGCTTAAATATTGGATAGCACATCCCTGTTTATTACTGTTGGAGTGGAGACCGTTTGAATTATGGCTTTATTTCACTGTGCAGCGTGTTTTTACAATATTACAAAAAGGTTATTACACTTTTCCAGAACTTGATTTTAGGTACCAGCAGGGAATTGCCTGAGATTTCCTCTAGCTCGCATCAACTCCACTTGACATTTAAAGCAGATCTGCACTGCAGGCAAGCCCATCACACCAAGTAGATGGTAAGTGTCAAGGTTGCTCATGCTTTTCCACCCCAAACAGATTCCAGCCATGTTTCCATTAGTCCTTCAACTTGCCAATACTCACATGCAGGCTGAGGTTATGGGGCAAAGTGGCATCCTGGAGGTGTCTTATTCACTTCTTGCAGTTTAAACAGGATCATGATAACTAGCAACCGTGTACTGGAATGGGAGGAGAATTGCAGTATTCCTGCTACAACTCAGCCTTACCACGGTGGTACTGAAAGCATTACCCATCTAGTTTAAAAAAACAGGGAGACAGAAAACACACAGGTCATCTGTAAGTGATATCTGCAAGAGCAGACACATTAGATAGAACGAGGCCATTAACTAAAACTCAGTCACTGTTTGTTTCCTTTTTTTCCTTTTTTTTACCAATCAAGTGTAGATTAATTCCTAGACACTTTGATGTTTCTGGGTTGCTGTGGGGTTTTTTTAATTTTTTTTTTATTTTAGTATGTAGCACATGTTGTCTTGAACCATAATTATGATTCTGGGCAGTACAATAAGGCAAATACATCTGAGATTATTTATATTCAGTCAAATCTAAATTACCAGCTGACTTAACTAAAAATCAAGAAGAAGTCTTGTCTGTCACAATTTTAATTTCTAAAGAATACTGAAATCAAAAAGGATTTACTCAAACTCTACGGCCAAGATGACAGACAAAATATTCCTTCTGGCCTTTCAGTCAGTATCAGGGCAAGAAGAGGAAAAAAGGATGTAGTATTATGCACACTTTTAGGGCTAATAAGTATGTGGAACCATGTGCTGGGATCAGCATACCTTAACGTTACCAGCCTTTCAGCTGGTAACTGATAATTCTCCTGCAGCAAGCAGTGAGTGGGCAGTAGGGTCAGGTCATGCAGTGCCGTGACCCTTGGAGGAAGGAAAAAAGGAGGTCCGTACCGTCTAATACGGCTATCTGTTAAGCGTACCTTGAAAGCTCTTTTGGCTGCATGCAAAAATGCATGATAAATTAAAGTCAAATCATAGTTCCTCTAGGATTAGGTAATAGATAATTCTATGCTAATAGGAATAATAAAACCGAGAGAGATTTTGCAGTCTCACCCGTATAATGTGACCCTTGTAAAATGTCCACCAGGAAATGTATTACTCATTTCCTTCACAGGGTTGCAATGCAGAATAATAGACATTCAATCAACTACTCTAACTGTCTCCGTTTCCTCCTCCTCCCATGAATCTTTTCCTAGACAGTGTGTTTATGTGCTAGCCTAATTCAAATATTTTCCATGCAAATAAAAAAAAACGGGGAGACAGAAAACACACAGGTCATCTGTAAGTGATATCTGCAAGAGCAGACACATTAGATAGAACGAGGCCATTAACTAAAACTCAGCAGCTTATGCTGGGCTGTCTCTGCTGCAAGATATGCCTCCCCTGGGGATACAAATGATTTCCTAAATCATCACTGACTTGATTCTCAGTTAGGCACAGTCCTGCTACGGGAGTACAGTAGAGCAAAGATCCCCAGAGAGTCAGGAAACTACCTCTCGGAGTTGTGGGTGGTTTTCCCTGGGCTCCTCCATATTCAGGGGCAGTAGGTATGATGATTGTCAGCTGACAATTCACAGATTGAACCAGGGACCAGCACATTTAAAAGGACAAATGTCCTGAGTTAAAGCTTTATAAGGCATGCTGTGGTAGTCCTTTCTTCTCTGAATAGGGTAGAGCAGGACATTTGAAACAAGCCTCCCCCCAAGAGTGTTGATCACGATCATGTTGTCTCGTGAAGCGCATCGTGTTTTGCACACAGAGCATGCGTGAAGCCCTGCCTCCACCTCACCTTCTCCCCACTCATGCTTTCTGAGTGTCATCTCCCTGGATGTGGTAGCTCACGGGCAGTGGATGCCCTCCCCTGAACCAGGACCATAACCTACGGAGTTATGTATGAGATCATCTATAATGGAGAATACCGTTCTCAAAGTTTGTCTGCACCAATAAAACTGAGCCAAATTAAGTGAGTTACACCAGGAAGTAATTTGGCCTTTGAATTCCAGTTAGGAATTGAGAATAGGAATTTATGTGTGGTGGAGAGCAGTTCGTGGAAATGTCTGGAACCAAACGCAAAGCAATTTAGATTACTGTGATAGCACAAAAGCGCTTTGTGTAGACAATTTAAGACATCTGCCCATGGTCCAGACATCTGTGTGCAATGAATACCATTTTTGAGCTAGCTCTTTATTTATCATTCAGTGATGTCCATTAATAATTGCTGCCCCCGTACAACCCCGTCTTTGTCTATACGTAGTTATATATGGTTACTTGACAACTATAATAAACAAGGAAAGAATTACTTGTTCTTAAATTGAAAATACAATCTGTGATCTAGTTCTATTTCAAGTATAGACAAACACATTTTACTCTTCCCTCCCATTCTCTCTCTTTGTCTATATTTGAAGATGCTATTGCACATTCATATCCTTCAAAGTAATGGACACATAAACTAGCTCCTGTCATGCAGATGGGTCACGCAGATATAATCCTTTTGTATTTTTAGCTTATCTTCAGTTTCAATCCTCCTGCGATGCTGAAGAACCTGAAACGCTCAGGCCAATGCTCAGAAGCCAGGATTCTTCTCTTCAGAGAGATTTCTTTTCTTTGGTCACTTCCAATACTTCTCTGGATTTATGCTCACTACTTCACTGATTTGGAATCCTATCTTTTCTCTATTTGTGTAAGGTCTTATCATTTACTTCTATAATAAGTAAGTCTTTGGTGCTGTAAAAAGGAAGGAAATTTACTTCGGCGCAAGACCATGCACCAGTACTAATTAGACTTTGTAACAACAGAGATAGCAAGTGAAAATAGTGTGTAATCACCAGCAGATAAACAGATTTGTTCTGTCTGTTCAAGTAATTCCATGTGTTATTAGCAGTCAAAATGAAGCAATATAGAACCAAAAGAAGAGTAATCTTCCCAGAGTATCTTTATGAAATTTAACTTGTAAGTCTAACTGTAATTTACTTAAATACAGTTTTATGCTTATTTATTGAAGTCTCTAATGTTTAATGTTGCAGTCTGAATGAACAACAATCTGATCCTCTCTGATTTCAGTAAGCTTTAGATTAGGCTTTCAAAGTTTGGAGGATGAGGTTGTCTGTGTTCCCAGCACACTGTAAACAGTGAAAATCTTTTTTTTAATTGATTGATTTATTTTGAAATTTGGAAGTGTATTCAATTGCATCAGTGCTTATCCGCATTGCTCTGCTGATAGAGCTCCATATTGCCTGTGGGGAAGAAGATAAGTTCAAATTCGGATGACACGTCTCCTCTCCCCAGAACTGGCAGCCATCCAGCATTAAGTTAAAGGTCTCTCAGCACTTTTCATGATGGTTAAGGGACAACTCTGGCTTTTTGCCAGATTTCCTTCTTCTGTGGAAACAGATTCTAATCATAAAGAGCCAAATGATGAATGACCTTTATGCAGGACCATGAAATATATAATATTCCCACCTTGTGCAATGGTTTGTGTAAGGAACCAGTCAGTCTCTTGCATATGGAGACTACCCTACGAATAAGGCCAGAGAGGCAAAATGGGCTTAACCTCCAATTCGACTCCACAGCAGTCTGTGGAAATGACTATGCTAAAGAAAAGCCATGTTGGCTCTTCCAAACTCCCCTTCCGTGTTTTCCCCTCTTCACCTTGAGCAATGAGACAAAACAGGAATCATTGCACTGAATTAGAACATTATACTGAGATTGGGGCAGTCTGCTTCAGATTTTCTACGTCATCTTGGAAGTCTCATTAGATATCAGTATCTACATCCCCCATAAGACAGGGTTAATAATGTTTCACAGGCAAGATACAAAAAAAGTTTATGAACTGCTCATACACTGCAGAATATGTGTACCAAAAAGGCCATATAAGTATGGAAGATCATTTGTGTTCTACTGTAGCAGCATTATTTTAAATATAATCAATCTAGATTTACACTGCCTTTGGGTAACTATGGGGAAAATTGGCCCTAGATTAAGTATTTTACAGGAAAGAGAGAAGTTTGTGGCCTAAGGAGATACTGCTCACATCTTTTCTGTGTTTCATATACTCCTATTGATTCCACAATAAATGTCACTGAACGTTCATCAGTTCCAGTCAGAAAAAATAGCATTATGTCCTGGTAATAAGTTTGACATTTGTTTTACTCCCAAATAAAGATAAAGAGCAGAAATAATGAAATACTTAGCAGAAGAGAAAGTTCAGAAGAACTGAACTTCAGTCTGGAAAGAAGAATTCAGAAGAAATTCAGTCTGGAAGAATCTAGGGCCTTTGCTTCAGATTGCTTTGATGTTGGGCTGAAATGTCTTGAGGTTCTGTGGTATCATTTGGATATTATAGACTAAATGTCTTTACGGTTGGACTCGATGATCTCAAAGGTCTTTTCCAACCTAAATGAGTCTATGATCTCGCTGCTCTCCACAGTAGACCAAATTCCCCTGCCAGACTTGCCCATCTGCAATGCACTCTGGTGTCTCGATGGATAACAGTCTGTCCCATGTCCTGGAAGATGTTGCATAGCAAGAGACTCCAGACCGTGGAGAAGAACAGGAGATGTTCAGCAACAGAACCACAGCTTCCACAAGGTACTGTGGTAGCTGATGACAGTATGCCAACACCAATCATTTCAGAGTTGCATGGACACTTAGTAGTTTGGCAGCAAGTCATGGCAAATTTTAATATAGATACTGATGTCATCTTGCCGAAAGGAATTACTCTATAGTAATTACAATTACAGTTAAAGGAATCAGGGTGATGCTGAAATTCCAGGATGGATGAGGGGTGTGGAAGTTACCTTTACCCAAAACTAATCAGAACAGCCATGAGCCATTCAGGCATAACAACATACCCTCTCTGAACCCCATTTGGATTTGACCTTGACTTACATGTTAAGTTTTGCTTCTTAATTTCACTTTGCTGTCAGAAAACACATATTCACTAAGATTTCAGAATTTGAGTCTAATAAACAAAATTAAAAAATTGACCCTTACTTATTGCACATGAAATGAAAATGCCAACAGTTCTTTTTTTATCCATTTCAAAAGAAGCGGCAGAAACTGGCTCTTAAAAAACCCCCACAATTTATCAAACAATTGAATATTTGATTATGATCTTACTCTTATCACAGGAAACTAGGAATTGTACTTTTGAAATCAGTGAAGACCTGTTAGGACAAGACTGGTGTTGCATGACCCATAATCTCGCTCTGAACAGTCTCTAGGTGTAATTTCATTATTTAGGCTGTAAGAGGGACATCAAATTAGAGGTTCTTGAAGAGTTCAGGAGTGCTTTTACTGCACCTTGGTGAACATTTGTTTATTAGCTTATTGGGGTCCTTTCAGAATAAGCTATGGTTTGACTATGCATTGCCTCCAGTGGCAAAACTGCCTTAACGTCTTCCCTGCTTGGTTCCCAGGATTTGGTAGACCTGTCTGTCCTCATGCTGCAAGATGCTGCTCCCATAGGAGCATCATTTTGACTATTTATGGGGCTATGCTGTGGACTGAATTGACTGACTGCACTACCATTAGAAGAAAACACATATTTTTGCAGTTCTTCTAAATCAGTGTTGGCACAACTGGACGCAAGGAGAGGAGCTGGGTTGTTTGGGCATGGAGGAGGGACCGTGTCTAGAGATGGTGTACTGCTACTGATAACAGATTGTCAAACAATGTGTTTTCAGCACAGTGGATGTTTTGACTACTTCTGCCAGTTATTGCAGAGACAGGCAGGATCTGGCAACCTTGCATAGTAAGGAGCGTGACTTACTCCTCTCTTGAACTTAGATGATATGGCTGTAGTCAGAATGGCCAAGTAAGGCATCTGTAAAATGTCATTTGAACATGGTATGTAACTACTAGAGAAGCGTCCTGAAAATTGTGGTTTAGATGCTTCATATCCTTGCCTGTTTATGAAACTTTCATGGTACTGTGCTGAACTTGCAGGTCCATTTGTAAGCCTGAGCCTGTGATACTGCCCGGCAAGAGCAAGCCTATCAGGAGGCTCCTGACTCTAAGAGCAGGAGAAAAACAGGGGGAAGAGCTGGGGAGTAGTGGTGTGGCTTTTTTATGGTACAGTTGCCATTCCCTAAAAAACATATAAATTTGCTATTCTAGATTTTATACATAATAGAGGCAAGATTCCTACAGTTTAAGAATAAAATAATCTTAGACTTAGTGATATGATTTAATTTTACATAAGTTGAAGGGATCCCTTTCAATGTTATTTTTAAATTAAAGAGCAGCACTGACATCAGTATAGGAGTAATGATGCAGCTTTTAAAACTGTCTGTCAGCCTGATAATATTGCATATTAGTCCAGTAGATGTCCCAGGACTGCTTTTAGAGCTCCTGTGTGTAGCAAGTGAACCCTGTATGTTTGCAAAGCAGTTTGCTTTAAACTCCTTTGCAGTCTCTTTATAGCACAGGACTGGGAAGCAATGCTGATGTTAAGTTGATTTTCTTTTGAGAAAGCACTATGTGCTTTGAATGTCTTCAGCTCCTTAAGGCGATGAGCGTTGTTTTTTCCTCTTGCAAGGCAATGAGCAGTGGCTGGTGTTCAAGAAGGTATTAATAAAATAACAGATTCTACTGCAACTACTTTAACTCAGATATCTAGAAAAATCCAAGTGTTATAGGGATCATCCAAAAAAGTTTCATATATGTATAGAGGTCCAAAAGCTCATGTTTTGACACTGTGTTAGAGCCCTCATAATTCACCCAGATAAATATTTTACTGAGTTCTGTACTATTTATTGCATTTGTATGAAGGGGTGCTACAGTGCCATTAAACCTAAGCTCACTGTGGGATTTGTACATCTTTCCATTAAGCAATCAGGTTGCTCCATAGCTGATTTGTAATTGGCCCACCCGTTTCTACTTTGGTAAGCCAGTCTCATCAGATGCATTGCTTGCAACTGTGTTCATCTAGTGTTTCCACATTCAAACTGGGCATACAAATAGCAGTTTGCTGCTGAAGGAAGCAGTTCTTAGAGCACCTGATTCTAATCACTGTAAGAAAATGGATATAGCATTAAAAGGGGTTTTGATCAGGGTAACTGTTAACACCTTCCTTTGTGCAAATGTTAAAGGCTGCTACTTTAATTTGGAGGTTTTCCACATTTACTTGCAGTGTAAAATCTCAGGACTGGGAAGAGGTTTATGAGTCCATAAATCCATGTACTTAGTATCCCACTATTGCAGGCAATCCTCTTTACAATCATTTTCATCAGCTAATTAAAACCCACTCCAAAACCAATCAAATTTGTTGCCCCCTCCCCCAACTCTCTAATGAAAGAGTGTTCCAGATCTTTATTCCTTTGACATTTGGAAATGTTCTAATTTTTATCCAGATTGTGCTCTTGAGCAGTTTATATTGATTTGTTCTTGTACCAGTACAGCTCCTGAGCCTAATTTACTCTTATTCACCTCCTGGTTTTATTTCTCATTTTCAAAAGGAGAACTTCTACTCAGTGTTACTCTTCATTTTGTGGACTGAAGTATCCTAGTCTTTCTCATGCTATCTTACACTTGACTCTCCATTCCGCTGAACATCCTAGCAGCAGGTTCTTCTGTAATACCGACTATCAGAATACAGATGAGGTTTCACCAGCACTATATATAATGATATGAATGTTTCTCTATCTCTGCTGAAAATATCTTGGGGTTTTTATGGTCATGTTCAGTTGATGGCCCATAGCCGTGCTGTGACCAATTACCTTAATGACATCTTTCTCTATTCAGAGTCAAAACTCTGAGCAGATGGATTCAGCAAAAGGCATATCTAGTTGATGCATTTGAACTGCTGAATGTGAAATAGCTCCCACCTTTAAGCTGCACAAAACTGTATCATGTTATATGCCCTGTTAATAAGGCTATATGAAATGTAGCTTGTTTACAGTCAGAAAACTTCCAGAAAGGAGAGAGAAGCCCCACAAAAAAGGTATGTGCAATGTGAAAAGTAAGCCAGTCGTATGTCCTGTTAACCACCAGTACAGCCTGTGTCCTGCTTAATCACTCTTTGCTGGACATTGGACCTGATATGAGCTCTAAGCTGGGGTCTCAAAGATGTGAATGTTCTGAGTTCAGGGAGATTTTGGGGGAAACCGTAGAGCATACTGATCGTAATGCTACAGAACATACTGCTGTTTGATGGAAAATGAGACAGCAGCCAAAGATGACTTTGGCAAAACGGGGCTTTACAGCTGATAGCAAAGCAGGGTAAAGCACCCCATTTCATCCACTTTCTCCATTCAACATCTACATTTTTAGCCAGTTTATAGATGCAGTGATGAGGATGGTTACCAATTCTTTTGAGGGCAGAACAAGAATTCCTTCTCAAACATCAATGTTTCTTTTTGGTTGTGTCACCGAGAATGCGTTAGTGTCTCATCTGCAATGGGCTCTGCAGTCATTTTGTTGGTGCTGACATTTTGGTCAGTGCTTCTTCCATAACTGCTAAATCACACACACACACAAAAAAAATCATGCAAATATCCTTTGTCTTAACCAGAAAGAGATTTCCCTGTTCTTTAATCACATAGAATGCAATTCACTTTACATTACTTTCAGTCCTTTGATTTTATGTTTTTAGCCTAAGCTATTAGGCTTAATCTTTTCCTGTAGCCAGTCAGATGAAAATGAGCACCCTCAAAAAAGCAATTCTTCTTATCAGGTGTGTGTCTAAGATACATGGAATAAATCACTTGTCACTGACAGAAGGTCCTAACTGATTATCTTAGACTGAAGACCTAACCTTTGAAGGGATGCAAATGGGTGAACTTCATACCATTTTACTAAAATGCAATCTCTCTAGAGCTGAAAGACTTCTGTATTGGCCCTCTTTGGAACTCATATAGTAACTGTGTCAATGGTCTGCCTCCATAGATTCTTCAGCATAGAAACTTTCCAAAACATGGAAAAATTCTTAGCTTTTAGTGCTCTATTTTTTTCCAGAACACATTAAGTAAATACAGGATGGTAGTGAAGATGTAGTAGTCCCTTTGTATGCTCCAAAGATTTTATTTGGCTAACCCAGACCCACAAGAATGCCATAACTTCTTTCATTATTCATGAGAAGAGCAAGGTGGAATGCTTTCAGATGTAAATACCCTTACATCTCAATAATCAGTGCTATATGGCTGTATAGCAATATTGATTCCTGGCCCGTTTTTCTCTTAAGTATTGAAGGAAATCTCTGCAATTCTATCTTTCACCTACACAGCTGGTGACTGATGGCAAGTCAGAGAAATGGACATGTCAAGGACTTCAGAGCTGAACAGAAATGCAAAGTAAATCCCCAAAAGGAAAAAAAAGAAACTAGAACTAGAAGAAAAAGTGTCATAGATTTGAAGAGAAATAGAAGAAAAGAAGCTTTAAAAGTTAAGCAAATTGAAACACTGCTATATCTTTAATATTTCTCTATTCATTTTAGTATTACCTTGCCTTCCAAACCCTGATTTTCAGTTTCTTCTATAGCCCTGTCTGCCTTATCCAATCTTCAGGATTTCTTCCTTTTTACTTGATTGTATCACATCTACCCAAACGAAGTTATGTGACTGGACTAAGGTTCCTAAGGGACTACTTTAGTAACACTGAGTAGTAATAGAGTTGAAAACCAAGAAGAAAGAGAGCAAAGAAGAAATAAAAAAAATGAAGAGAAAGAATGTTGAAGAAAGAAGGCCCTACCTTTTACTTCATCTTCTTAAGCACCCCCCCCCATAAACTTGTAGGAGAAATGATCCTTCTTCATCATTCTTTACAGACATCCTTTTTCCACTGAAACACCTTGTCTTCTTTTACCTCAGTAACTATGCTTTCCCATTATTTTTTTTAAAAGGCATAGCACTGTAAAGCCCATTGTGTTTGTTATAACCAAGAATTCATCTGTGACAGGCAAGCCAGATTATATATCCAATGTGTAATTACTGTATTAATAGGCTGTGTAATGATAGCTGCTGCATTCAGCATTTCCACAAGAGCTGTCATTTATATATTGTGCTTCCAAGGCCCTACTTTAGACCTATTCTGCTACAGGTCACTGTAATTTCAGATTAGTTTGAGTTAGGAAAGGTACCAGGAATTTCCTATCTACCTCAGTGAATAGTGATTCAGTTACTTGCTGTCCATCATCTTCTATTAAACAAGCTTCTGTATTAATATGTTTTCAGAATAAATGGAAAACATACTTTCCAGAAGTAGAATATGCTTAATGCGCATGTACATTTGACTTCTCTTCCTAAGAAATGTGTCGATAGCCAGGTAACCAGGGAGTAGCTGGCACTGATAAATTTCTTTCCTTCTTCTTGATTGAAGATCTGGTATGGTTCACATGTTCCTAGAAACATTTACAGATGCTTTTAAATTCAGATGCTAGCAGTATTCTCCTCTGACTACTCATACTTTACTACCAAAGTCAGCATTACAAAATAAGTAAAAAACTCTGGAGCCCTAAGTTCTGTTCCTGGCTTTGCAGCAGATGTAGTGTTTCCTCAAGTTATCGGATCATGCTGCCTCACAAACCCTTTAAAGCTCTTTATCTTTTTCTTGGTAATACTTTGTTATCATTAGAAATATGTTATTTAGTGAATTGAAGGCGCTAAGTTGCATTATATGAAGTTATTTTCTCTGGCTAATTAAGGGGGGACCCTATCGTTTACAAAGAAAATTTGTCTTCCTGAACTAAACAACAAAAGTTGTAAATTCCCACTGATTTTCTTAAGTCAAAATTGCATAGACAGTCCCCAGATTTGGAACACAAAAGCAAGTACAGGAGTGGTCTGTTTCCAATCTACCTCTCACTTGTGACAATGTAAAACCATAATATTACAACAGTAGTTCCTCTGATTTGTATGAGAGGGAGGACTGGGCCAAACCCCATGTAAAACTCAATTGAGTGAGACAGTTCGCCTCCAGCCAGGGAACAAATGAAACCCAGAGTCCTGCGCTGAGAAACACGTAAGTCAATGGGAGAGTGAGAAGCTGTGATTCATATGGGTTGTCGCGCGGCAAGTGACAACTCCCTGTGCTCGCTGGTGTGGTGGCCGTGGATGTCCACCAGCAAGGGCCGCAGGGACTGGAAGTGGTGTTGCAGTCCCTGTCCCATGTGCCCTCCCTCAGGCTGGGGTGGGTGGGATTGCAGCAGGCAGATCAGATTCAGCTCTCACTGACAGAAGAATTGCCATTCTAATTGCCTTTTTTTTTTTCGTTTCTCCCCAAGAAAGTACCTAAGGCAGAGTTACTCCCACTTTGTCCCACAGCTGTGCAGTTTAAATTATGAGCATTTGTGGAGGAAGAACATTGAGTCCATTTGCCTTTAATAGGGTCCCCCTGGTGTAACTGCTGACAGAATTTGGTTGCATGAAGGCAATTCAGGGAAGAAAACAAATAGGGGAAAAACGGCCAGCCCCTAGGGACGGCAGCATTACACAAACACAACAAACTCATGCACAACAGTGCTCAGGGCATTGTTGTTTCCAGTTTAGATTAGCTGGTGGCAGCTTGACTTTGGATAGGCTCACTGCATGCTTGAGAGAGCCATAAAAAGGATGTAAGCCATTTTATGGTGGGTCACAATCCCTTCCGCTGTAGCCATATGTTCACTAGTGCAAACTTTTCACTCCATTCACTCCACTGGTGAAAATCTTCTCATCTTAAGAGGGATTTAAAACAACAGTTTTGTCTTGAATTTTCTTACTACCAGCAGCTTTGGAGGAGTTAATATTTGTAAACACTAGTCTGGACACTTTGTAATGATTTGCTCCAGAATACAAATATTTCTGGTTGACCTTTGGCTAAAGCACAAGATACTGTGAGCCAGGCTTATATATGCCACCTTCCCTAACAGTCTTCATCTCACAATCCTTTTAAGCTGGTGAGCACCAGTTAACACCATTTTGCAATGTCACAAACCACTGCAGTGCAATGAAGATGATGGTGTTATAGCCTAGATTTCCCTTCATCTCTTTTCCCCACTGCCAGCAGCTAAGCTCATGCCCACCATAAACAGCTGCCAGTAAGTTTTCCTGCATCAGGAAGCTAGAAATGACCTCTCTCCTTTTCCAGATGAACGAGGCAAGCAAATTCCAGGGCACGTTTTCAAATGAAGATGCAAAAACTGGCCAAAAACCTCAAGTCAGCCCTCTGTGTAAAAGCATGATCATAGCTCAGGGGAGTTGCTGTGTTTTAGTGGAAGCACATGAAAAACTGCTTTGTAAGGGAAGATGCTCCTTCAGACAGCTCAGTGCTCAGATGCTGCTTATGTGAAAAGAAACCATGATGCATCAAATACAAAAAGACATGCAACTCCTAAGTCTTGAGATATTTCTTGATGCAGATAAACAAGAGACGTCGGGGTCTGCAGAACACTGGGAGGAAAGAATTGGCATTTCTAAATGTGCTGCCCCCAAGGGACTGGGTCTGTTGTCCAGAAAACAGCAATGCAAAATCAAGCTGAAGTAGGGAGCTGTAAGTTATGATAATGTAGGTTGCAGCTTGACAGGCTCGGTGAGAAGCCGAGACAGCACATTTCTGCCCTCCATGCCAGGCAGAGCAGGACCATGGGACTTATCCAGTGGCCATAACAGTGGCTAAGGACAGGGTCACCAGTATCACCAAGTGTGTTGACCTGAGCAACGAGCCCACCTCATCCCCCTTTGCCACTACAGGTCTCACGGGGTGTTACAGAAACATACGTGCCCTGGCTGCCCAGGGAGCTGCCACTCACCTTCCTGGGCAATTTCCAGCATCTCACATTCTTGCCTGTGATGACTTAGGTTGTGTAACCGTCTGATGGGCTGCTGTGCTGCAGTATCGTTTCCAAAGTCAGTAACAGTATTTCCGCAGGATCTTTCAAATTTTATGCTGAAATCTCCAAATGACCCACTAAGATGACCTCATTTGTCTTCAGGAAGTGTTCTGTTCACATTCTTGTATTTGGATAGCTCTGAGAAATTCACTCTGCTCTCAGTGCATTGCTTTCTCACAAACTTTCTGTAACTAAATGTCATTCCATGCAGGTCATTACTCTGGATCTTAGTATACTGCTGGTTAATTATGTTTTTCGAAGAAATGTAGCAGAAATGCAGATTGCTGTGTACAACATTGAAGGGTTGATGTAATATCTGGACAAGCCATATTCTGCAGTGATTAAAACTTCTGTGATTAATGAAACAGGAAGGTGATAAACAATGAATTTATTAATGCAATTGTATACCATAACTTGTAAGAAAAAGAACCCTTTCTGCATAACGATAGTAACTTAAAGGAATACCAGTAAACACAATCAGAGAGAAATATATTACCTCGGATCCCCACTCTCCTCAGTCGTCACAACTGAGGACACTTGTAAGACTTCAAAATTACTACCAGGACCACAACAGCATGCTGAGTATTTTATGTTGACTCTACAACAAGAGGTCATTGAATTCTTTTCCTTAAAACTTGTAATGAACTCTAAAAAAAAAAAAAAAAAACCCAAAGAAAAAAAACCCAAACAATTACCCCAAAAATCAGGGGAGAATTTTCTGCAACATTTGTGGACAATTTTTTTCAAGGTAAGTTTGATTAGGAAAAAAAAATTGGCAGAAATAGTTACTAAGCAGATATTTTTTTTTTTTCCAAATCCTGCAGTGGGTTGTGATGATGGTGATGGTTTAGAGGACTTTTTTAATGAAAAGTTTGGGAAAGTTCGCCAAAAGCGCAGAGAATACTTTTCTTTGTGTGAAGATTTGTAATGAAGGAATAAACTTCCACGTTCATCCTCAGCAATTTTCAAAACGGTACCAGTGGCACAAGCAAAACGTTCCGTTCTGGAGGTCGGTGCAGCTGCGCTTTGCCGTTAGAGCCGGAGCTGGCCTGGCTCCCTGTTACCCTCTGCCTTCGACTGAGGCAGGACTGAGCCCTGGTGCAGAGAACGACTTTGGGGCATAACATTGAGGAGAAATCCTTTCCCTCTGCAGCATGTGGGGGGTCACTCCACCTCTCCCGCTGTCCAGCCGGCGAAGCCAGCCGTCTATTTGCCACTTCAGCAAATCAGCGGGAGTGAATCAATAGCAGATCAATCCCGGTTCGCGTTGTCATTATCTGCGCGGTACTTGGCACCGCTGCCGCACAAAAGCGGGAAGGTAAAAGCCGAGCAGCCCAGTTTTGCGGGGACCCGCGGCAGAGGCAGAACTTGCTCGGCCGCGCTGCCGCAGCCCCGGGGCAGGAGGAGGCTGCCTCCAGCCGCCCCCTCCCCTCGGCCCCGTCCCCCCAGCCTCACCAGCATCGCCCCTCTCCCCGCGTCCTCCTCCGAGCGGTGGGACGGAGGGGAACTGCCTGGTAGGTGGCTGCGGGAGGGACCGGCGCTCCGGGGACGGGGGGCGGGTGGGCGCGGGACTGCCCGAGGGCGCTGAGCCGGACCCCCCACACCCCCGGACGGGGAGCGGGGTTCTCTGGGCGCGGTGCGGGACCCCACGGATGTTGTGCGGGACCCCACGGATGCGGGGCGGGACCCCGGGGATGCGGGGCGGGACCGCCCGGCAAAGCGTGGGAACTCTCCGGGAGAGGAGAGGGACCCTCGGGGGCGGTGCGCGACCCCCGGGGCCCCGGAGCAGGATCCCCCGGGCGCGAAGCGGGACTTCGCGGCAGCACCGAGCGCGACCGCCGGGACGTCAGTGCCCCCCCGGCCCGGGAGCGGTGCGGGACCCCGCGGAGGGAAGGCGGCACTCTCTCGGGCAGGGTGCGGGACGCCGGGCTGCGGAGCGGGACCCTCGGGGGCGGAGGCAGCGCGGCTCCGCGCCCCGCGCCCGCCGGGACAGCGCCGGTGCGTTGCGGCGCCGGGACGGGAGCGGGCCGGCGGGGGATGCCCGGGGCCGGGGTGGGGACTCGCCTGAGCCCGCCCGCCGCCCGCCGCCCGCCGCCGCCGCCTTCCTTCCCCTCCCACCTCGGGCTCCGCTCGGGCGGAGCGCGGCGGGGCGGCCGGCGGCGTCGGTCCGCAGCTCCAGGTAGGCACCGCCGCCCGCCCGCCCGCCCCGCTGCGCTCCGGCCCGCGGCGGCTCCGCGGCGGCTTGGGGAGGGCGTGCGGGCCGGCGGGGCTGGGCTCGGCGCGGTCCCGGCGGTGCGATGCTTTCTCCCGGCGTTTTGCGGGGCAAACGGCCGGCGGCGGAGGAGGAGGAGGTTGGGGGGGGATGCAGCCCGGTGGTGGGGGAGCCCCGGCGGGCTGCCGTGCTCCGCCGAAGTCTTGCCCGGAGTGTCCGGGTCGGGGCTGGCAGCCCCTCTCCGGCCCCGGTGCGGACCGCCCTGGCCCCCGCGGAGGGGACGGGGGGCAGCCCGGGGGGGGGGGGGTGTTCCTGCCGGCTGCTCCGCGGCTGCTTTTTAATGGCTTGTGCGGGAGCGGATCAATAGAGACGTCTCTGAATCCCTTTCGCATTGCAGAGCTCTGCCTTGCCTTTTAAAAACACATTTAGATTAAAAAAGTAAACTAGGTTTAAGCAGCCGTG
The DNA here is from genome assembly GCF_964188355.1 of Buteo buteo. Taxonomy (NCBI): domain Eukaryota; kingdom Metazoa; phylum Chordata; class Aves; order Accipitriformes; family Accipitridae; genus Buteo; species Buteo buteo. Next base: position 12,128,206 of record NC_134187.1, on the reverse strand, counting down.
AATCACTACGGTAGCCTCTAAGGCTGAGGAAATGCGGGAGAAGTCTCTTCTCTCTGCGTGGCTGATTTAAAGTAGACTTACTCAAGTTGGGGATAGTTTAGCTCATTTTAGATCCAGGTGGATTTTGAGGGGGCTTTCTCTTTTTATAAAAAGGCTTTTCTTATGTGCATCTGTAAGACAGTGAAAATCCTCTCTGCTCATTTTCTGGATTTTCTTGCCAGCGAGATCGCCCTGTGTCAATATTATTTCTCTTTTGCCTAATGCAAAGCACAACTGCTCGTTATTCTGGGAGCTGAACTCGGAGCGTCTGCTGGAGAAGGTAGACTTCAAGATCCGAGCAGTGGCAGCGTATTGATTCCATTAGCAGAATTTACAGATCTACTGACAGATCCCTTTTAACACAGTCACTTTCCCAGAATTAAAGTTCTCCTCAGAGCATCCGTCGCTGGTCTAGGCCAATAGATGGCATAAGGTACTCAGGCTAACAACCTCAGAGGACAGAGAAGCGAGGATACACTTTGTGCACAGAGCCAGGATTTTCGGGGGGTATGCGTGAGTCAAACTCCGGGTGTTCGACTTGGGATACCTTGGGAAGATCTCATTTTCAGAGGCATGTCCTGGGCCACGCATTTTTATTTTCCTCAGTCACAACGGCAGCATTTTCCAAGATCCTTCTCTGCTCTAAGCAGTTAGGGTTAAATCATCCACATTTTTGGTAGGATTTGGTCAGTGTTGATATCCTAAGCTCACTAGGAAGCAGAGGTGGCTTTTCAACTTTGCGAGGTGTATTTAGTATCTGCTGCTGGGGCGAAGCTGCCCATTGCAGCAGTGTTGAAACCAATAATCATTTGTGATGAGAATGGAGGGGTTTTTATAGAGAACTGTATCTTCTCCTTGTTGCCTTCTACTTTTCTAGATTTCACTGCTCAAAAAGGTAGTACTTGGGGTAGTGGAAGACAATTGGCTAATAAGGAAAAAACCTTCCTACTTTCTATATCTAAGCTTCTGCTGAGATAGCACTGTGGGTAGACAAAGATGATTTTACATTCTGAAAGTGTGTAAATTATTTGTATATAGGTAGGTAGCTAAATGATGTTAAAAGAGCTTTAACTGACAGTAATCATACCTACCTTTTATATGGTGCTTGTTATCTATAGATGTCAAAACAGTTCTTTTTATAAAGAGGTGAAGTATCATTATTTCATTTTTTTTTTCAATTGCAGGAATTGAAGAATGGGAAAGGTCCAGAAATAGTATCCAAATTTCATAAGTCATAGTTCTTTACTTGTCTGTTAGACCTTCTTTATACAGGCTGAACTGATTTGTCTAAGTTGATCTTAAAATAGGAAAAATCTATACGTATTCATAGCAGCAGACATAAAAGCTTTTTTTGAAGAGACCTTTTTCCTTGAACACCGTATCTAAATGTCTATGTCTTGTTATCAGTCTCAGCACTACGGCAACCCACAGAAATGGTAGCAGCCCTTCAACTTCCTATTTGTGAGTGTGGGCAAAAGAAAATCAATGAACGGTGGTTTTCAGCTGAACTGGTGCAAACTCCAGTGTGATCCCTAGCATTATTCCTGAGACAGGTGAGGTCAGATGTTTTCCTAAAATGTCCTTTGTAGAAACAGAGAGGTCCTGAAGGAGAAGCATTTCTTTGCTTACCCTCTCTACGACTTAGCAAATTTCCCAGGGCAAGAAGAATAAAACCACCTCAAACCCTAACAGATGATAAATCAGTATTAAACCACCAGTATCCCCTTGGCTGTGGAATTACAGCTATAGGCAAGGTAAAATCAACTATTAATACTCAGTGCCAAGACCATGGGCCAGGTTCGGCCTCAATACAAAACCAGGCTCAGCAGTGACTGAGCTGAGCTGCAGAGGCACCTTAAGCCCGAATGGAGAGTGGAGGCGGCCGGGCTTTCCCCGCTCAGCGTTGGTGCATCTGCCAGAGGTGTGCTCTTTGTTCTGGCTGAGCCCCCAGCGAAGCCGGCGTTGGACACGTTGCCCACCTCTGTGCTGGGATCTCTGCCAGAGGCCGCGGCCACCGCTCCTGTGGCTGCCTGCTACTTGCATCCCTCCTCCCTGCCAGCTGAGCGAGCTGAGCCCCACATGCTCTCAGGTAAAATAAGTGCGGGTTAACAAGGAGTGCGTGTGAAAAGCAGATGCTCTGCAGCCTGATGTGAGCTAGGGTCAGAGGGAGAAGCAGACTGTATCCTGTTGGGCAATATCTTCCCTAACAGCCTGTCCTTCCTCTCGGTTACTTGAAAACAGGTTGTGGCCATCCTTGCTTATCGTCTTTTCTCCTGGAATCCCTCTCTAGCTAAGCCCATTTGTTTGCAGCATGGCTCCTGTCTAAAGGCTCTTGATTTAAAGAACTTGTTTACTTGCTGCTGGGGCACGTATATTAAAAAGACCTGCCCAAGGCTAATGACTAGGAACAAGGCTCAAGTCTCTAAACTCACATCATTCCCTGCCTTGCAAATTTTCAGTTATGGGACGTCTGCCAAGGACACATAATAAAACAGAGCTCATGAATAAATAAAATGTATTCCACTAACCTGTGGATATTCTCTTCTTGTCTTTGCCCCATCTCTTTGTTCTTATTTCTTGCTCTTCATCCATTTTTTTTCTGTTTAGCCTCTTTCTCCTTTTTAATTTATGCAATCTCCTTATTTTCTTCTTGTGTTGCCTCTTTGCTTTCTGAGGGGGAAAAACACCCCCAGAAAACCAATCAGGTTGCTGTCTGATTGCCCTTGTCTGCTTCTGTGTAGAGGGCCAAATCCTCAGCTGATAGAAACTGTCCTTGACCTGTTCCAGCCAATGGTTCTGCACCAGTTATGTCAGATGATCATCTGCTCCAAGGTATAACCCCAGCATCCTTCTCCATTCTTTACCACTTATTCTTTTTTATACTCCATTTCCTTCTGGTCCTTTTTATTTTTCCATCTTTTACTGATGCTTATTCCCTTTATACTCTACTGCCCATTTTATGTGAATATGTTCTACTCTGTCTTGTTTTATCATCATTCATAACATATCCGAAGTCCTAACAGTAGTGTGTTAAACGGCTGTCATCTGTCATTTGTGGATAACGTGCTCATTTTTTCTTAGAAGGGAGTTCTGTGTGACAGTTGCTTGTAATGGTTTTCTTTTGTTTTGTTTTTCATTCTGCTCTAGAAGAGATGACTTCTAAAATATTTATCTTGCTTGGAGTTGAAAATGGTGTTGACCATGTTGGTCCTTAGTTTCTGAGGGAGCTCGTTACACAGTCATGATCTTATTTTCAAAAGGGATTTGTCTTCTGGAAAGATGATCTGTATCATTTGTGTTAGAAGATCACTTTGTGGTCACTGTTCTTGTTCTGGAGCTTAGTTTACTCTGGATTCAGGCCATTTGCTGTGTTACAAGTAAAGCCTGAGACCTTGAATTTCATGTGCTGTTCTGCAAGGAGCTAGGGTAAGTCTGGAGTAAGCGTGGTGGTCTCTGTGGTTGAAGTGTTGGTGCTGTTGATATAAAGGATTGTGGAAGGCTTCACTCATTTTGGCCTCTCTAAATTGTTTCCCTCATGGATATCTGTCTGCTAGGTACTCTCGATGTCCTTGGTCTTAGCAGGATTTTCAGTTCTCCATTCCTTTATCTGCAAGCTCTCCAGCTCATCTTCTCGCCCTTCACACCAAAGTGCCTTACCCATTTTTGCCTTCCCATCCCTGGCAGGTGAGTGGGGACTGAGGTGAGAGATCTTGATGTACCAGCTCTCGCAGCTGCCGAGGAATTGCTGGGAGGGGGCACAAGGAGAGGCCGTTACGGCTCAGCCCTTGGGACTCCCTTCTGTTCAGAGTGGCCGTGCGCCCTGACTGCAGACATCAGCCTGGGTTCCATTTGCTCTGTGTCTGTTGCCATCTCTTCCAGGTAGGTTTGAGTCTTAAAGGTTGAACTCGGGCCGGGGGAGCTGCCTGATTTTGATCCAGCAGAACTGATCCATGCGCGGTGGCAGTCAGGCAGCACTGCACCACCCTCACCTCTGCCAGCAGCAGCAAGAAATACAGTTGTCCCCTCTCGCCCTGCAAGGGCAAGGTGTGAGTGCTCTGGGGGTATACTTATTCTGCTGGAGCCATGTATGCTCTGAACAGGATTGTCTTGGGGTAAAGGCTAATAAATGAATTTTTCTTTTTTCCCCTTTTTTGGAAATGTTTTGGTCTTACCAGTCTACCAGTAAAAATCAGCAAAGGCCACATGGACAAAACAGAGTGTGGCTGATTTAAGGAGGACAGGTTATTTATCATCTGAGACAGAAAGAATTTTGCTTACCCTTTTTTTCTTCCTCTTTTGTACATTTTTGTCCTTTGTTCATCAACGTGGACAAGCAATTTAGATGCCAACTGATAACTTAAAAACTGGTTAATTCTTCCATGTGTTTAATCATTCTAGCCCTGTGCTACTCTAAAGACAGGCTCAGAGCTCAACCTGTGCAGGGGATTGCTTCTCTTCTCTTTTGGTTCTCACTAAAAACAAAGCAAAGGCAGAGGCTTTACGGACTTGGGAATGTTGAAAGTAGAACATGTTGACCTGCTACGTGACATTGAACAGGTCACTTCTCAAGTCTCAGGTTCGGCTTCCAAAGCACGGAGCTCAAGGCATCTGCCTCACAGCACTTTTATGTTAATAAAGTGCTGTGAAATTTATGGATAAAAACTGTCTTGTATGTAACAGTCTTATAAAACTTAGTATTAGCAATTTGCTGCCCCATACAGGAGGCATTTTATATTTCTCTGGTTTTTTGTTCTTTTTCTCTGAGCCTAACAAATTGATTGCTGCTGTTCATGTAACTACAGGCCAGTTAACTGTGGGAGGCAGATAACCAACTCAGGAAAAATCTATGACAGCTTCAATTTGCATGGAGGAGTTAAGCCACAGCCTGGGTAGTTTGGCAAAAATTGGAAGAACTTCTGATAGCTCTGCTCTGCTCCTTGCTTCTCTCCTACCTCCTCTCCTTGAGCTGAAAAGAGCTGATGCTGCTTCCAGAGGTGTTAACAGCTGTGAAGGCTTCAGCTCAGAAACCTCCTTGATCCCAGGGGAGAGCATATTGCAGAGGGCAAGGGGTTTCTCACTCAACTTTAGTGAGAGAAGAATCGACCTCATAGTCTGTGAGATGCAATGATAAATATACAGTATTACTTTAGTGTACAATTATTGTCAATCAGTATGTTTAAAAGGGGGGCGGTGGAGGATCTGATATGTCCCAAAGAAGACTCCTTTTTACTGGAGGTTTTATTATATCTTTTCTCTTCTTTTTTTTTTTTTTTTTTAATTAAAATTCTTCAGTTATCTGAATCATTGTAACTGCCAATTTAACTGGATTACAATTCCAAAGCTGCTTTGTAATTTTATGAACTCTATTTATTGCCAGTTGAAAGAAGAGCAAATAGAGCCATAAGTTAGGTTTTGATTTTGAAAATAACTAACTCATTACTGCAGCATAAATTTAAATCAGTCCTCTGTGTTCTAGCCCTAGCTAGTGACAAGCATTGAATGATGGTTTCAGCATGACATTTTAGTGGCAGACACCTTTTCCCTGAATAAGCTGCTGAAAAGGATGCTGCATTGTATATTCTTCTTAAGCTGAGAAGATCTGTGTGTCTCCCTGCCCAGTGCAATGTTTGCACTGAAAAGGACAGCCAGTATGGATCAATACTGCTCTTTTAATTCACCCATTGAATTGGTAAAAGCTTGAGCTGAACAAGGGGGATAGCATGGGTCCTTGCTGTACCGTTAGTCTGGAAACAGTAATGGTGTTTATGGTCTCATTTTTTGTAAGCTGTTCTTTTCAGGGAGTTGTGATTTTGTTTTACCATTTGCTGTCTGTTAGGCCAGGCAGAGAGCAGTTTTCCCACTTATTTTGATTAATTTGTTAGGATGACAGAAAATTACAAAACTAAGGACAAATTAGTTCTTTGGGTCTCATAGTGTATTTGACACTCAAATAAGAATTGTTGTGGGACACATTGAAACCTCTGAATCTTAAAAATACGAAAAGCTTAATCTGCAAGCACTTGCTGCTAGGCAAAGTGCTTAATCCTGGCTCTCTGGGATGCTCCATCCATCTCCTGGCTGTGAAGCCAGCCTTTTCTGAGGTCTTCTGTAAGTGCCAGAGGCTGGGGATGTGTTTCAGCCTTCTGAAGCTATCAGTTATCCTTGGAGCTGAGCAAAAGCTTCAGTTCAAGGTAATACTTAAGCACAAGTTTATTCATTAGCTTGTAAGAAGTCCAGTGAAAGAGACTCTTTTTGCTTGTGTATATCCACCTCTATCTGAAAACTTTGGACTGAGTCTCCACTGGCACCTCTGACAGCTCCTGGCCCTAGGCCTGAGACTTGGATCTTAGGCAATCAGACATGTTTCTCTTAGTGATAAATCTTACTGATTTCAGCTGGTACCCAGTGTTTATGTATTCAGATACAAAGTCTGAACTTTAAAGATCTTCGGCACCCTGGGGCCTCTGGGAAACTGCTGCACAAATGAAGTGAGAGGCAGAAGTCATCATTCTTCTCTCCAAGGTTTTACTGAACACATACTTAAGTACTTCATTCAAACTTAGACAAAAAGAAAGAAATGTGATTTCAGGTGTCTTCTTCTTCCTCCCAGTGAGGTGTGGGTTAACACTGCTGCTAAGGCCAAACAGGTTTTTGCTTAAAATGGTGTTTAGTGGTACTTTGCTTCAAGCAGCAGCTTATAAAGTGAAACTACCAACTAAAAACAAATATGTATTGCTCCTAAATTAGTTTCTTCCAATGCACTGCATATGCTTAATTAGATCTAATTCTTCCTCTGAAGATATGTAGTCAGGGTCTCAGATCTTCATCCAGACCTGTTGGTATGAACTGCCTCCATATTGTGGTGCCTTTGAAATCCAAGGGGCTCATTGTGGGAGTTTATGAATCTGTCTAGCTGAAGTTTAGCCCAGGCAAAAACCTAAGAAATCCCTCATCCTGTTAAAGTCTTCTGCAAAACCTCTGCTGATTTTTTGGGATTAGGATTTACCCAGCCACCTGTCTTCATTTTTCTTCTCCGGACATTTGTATGGGTCATCTTAGACATTAGAAAAATATGTTTGTACAAATAAGGAGGGAGAAGGAAGGAGAGGAAGGGCTGTTTCCGGCTTCTGAAATTCCTTCTAATTTGGTTTGGCTTTATATTCTGTTCCAAACTTTCTGTCACAGGAAAGCTATAGCAAAAATTACACCTGAGCAACTTTCTAGGGCCTGACGTTGGGGGTCTGACTGAAGGGAGAGGAGCTCTGTAGAGAGGGACATGGGCATCCTGGTAGGCAACGTGTTGAACACAAGTGAGCAGTGTGCCCTCACAATGAACACCAGCTGCATCCTGGGCTTTATTAGCAAGGCTGTAGCCAGCAGGTCCACACAAGCAGTTATTCCTCCCTGCTTGGTGCTGTGAGACAGCCATCTGAAGGACTGTGTCCAGATTTGGGCTCTCTGCTACAGACATTGACATACTGGAGTGAGTCCTGCAGAAGGCTATCAAAATGGTTGGGGGCTGGAGCACACAGCATACAAGAAGAGGTTGACAGAGATGGGTTTGTTCAGTCTAGAGAAGAGAAGGTGCAGGGGAAACCTTACTGTGGTCTACAGTTACCTGATGGGTAACTTCTCAAAGGTGCACAGCAATGGGATGCAAGCCCTTGAACCCAAGTTGGAACAAAAGAACATCTGATTAGACTTTAGGAAAAATATTTTCACCATAAGAGGGTTCCAACACTGGCCCAGGTTGCCCAGAGTGTTTGGGAAATCCTGAGGATATTCAAAACTCAATTGGCCCTGAACAGCCTGCTCTAACTGGACCAGCTTTGAACATTGGGTTGGACAAGATGATCTCCAAAGGACCTTTTCAACACAAATTATTTTGTGATACTACCTGGAAAGTCAAAAGGAGGGGTGGAACAAAGCGATGTCCAGTATAGGAGCAGTGAGCATGTGTCCCAAAATCTGAGTGCTCTGAGAAATTGAGGCTTCTAGAAGCCTAAGTATGGATAAGGCTTACACAGTGGCCCTGAACAGTATGTCCCCAGAGCTTGGTCTGCATCTAACGTTTCTGTTGCACCATGCTACAGTCTGTCTCCCACTCTGAGATGGCATCTGATGGACACAGCTGGCTGGCTTCACCTGTAGCATGCTGCACCAGCTGCTCCCAAGGCTGCATCCAACTCCTTTTTTGCATCCAGAGGTTTCTAGGCTCAGGGAAGTCTCTCTTGCATATATTTTCTCCAGTGGCCTCCACATATCCTTCCTTAGTGAGTGGCCTCATGTCATGCATGCTCACACATTGTAAAAGTTACGTGGATGCTTTGCAAGTGATTGTAGGATCGAAGCAGAATGCAGGACTGACTTACATAAGTGAGATCTGGAGCTCTGCTTCAGAGTTGTCTTGGGTCAAGAGAATTTTTTTTTTGAACAACACAGACTCCTTTACTGAAATTAACATGCTTCAAACACAAGTGATTTTACATTTTTTCAGTTGAAGGTTTCACCCAAAATACCCACAATAACAATTGCTTGTGTTCTTGTTGCCTAAGAGACCCTGCAAGTATCTTGGAGAATTTCACTGTAGTAAAGAAAACCTTTGTTTATCTCTGAGCTTAATAGACTTTTTTGAAAACATAAAAAAATAGATACCGTGTAACTTTAGCTGCTCAGACTGCCAAGTAAAATTAGATATATATCAAAGGAAGAAACTGAGCTGTTATGGAGAATTTGTAGATAGCCTGTTTCTCCTGCCCACCCTCAGTGACTCCTTCCCATTCCAAACCTACTCTAAGTACATACATCCATGGGCCTGAACTGCAGCACAGCATGCTTAAGTAGATGTTAGGAAAATAATTTTGAGAGAACAAGGGCATTCAAGCACTGGACTAGATTCCACAGCCTCTCTGGGCAGGCTTTATCATGGGAGATTAAATAAACATCTGTCAAAAATTGTTTAGGAATAACTGATCCTGCCTTGACGTGGGGGAGGAATTGAATTATGTTACTCTTCAAGGTCCATTCCTGACTGAATTTCTGTAGTTGATAGTATATTACTAACGTAACCATTTTATTTATTTATAAAAAAAAAAAAAAACCAAAGTGACAGAGGTACACCCATAACAATATTGTGGGAAGAGGATTTTTTTAAACAGCTTATCCCAAAGCCAGGACTTTACATAATAAAACTATAATGGATTCAAAAGTTATGGGTAGCCAATTGAGTGGTTTAGCACTGTGCTGTCTGTGGCTGAATTGTCCTTTTAGCTATTTTGGTCCTGTGGCTGAATGCTAGTGAAGGTGTGATTGGTAGCACAGGCAGGACTGATTTCACATGTCTCCTAACAGTTTTTTTCTGCTATGATGTGTTACAACAAAGTCCTGGGCTTTATGTTCGTAGATGTCTCTTTCCAGCATAAGGCAGAAAAGCCCTGCTTTATGGGGTGCATAGATTTGTCATTGTTCAGAACAACATTTTCACCCAGGGAAATTGACTGTTGTCATTGGACTTTGTGTCCTTCAGAAATACTATCTTGCTTCTAAAAGGAAAAAAAAAAAAAAAAAGAGAGAAAGACTAGGATGGGGAAGAGATAATCTAGAAGCAGAAACGATCAACAGTCCTGCAGCATCAGGAGTCACCTGTGCTAGGAACTGGAGGACAATTCCTCAGACTCCAAAGTGAGAAATAAGAATAACTAGTTTTCTTTTACAATTGGGAAATGTAGGATGGGCTAATGAATGGAAAATTTTGAATATCAAGTCAATCTTCCTGGCAGGGAGTTAAATCTTAACTCTCTGTTTGCCTTCCACAGGAGATAAGAATATTCTAAATTTTACCAAACTCTGTATTCCTTTCCTTAACATGGAAGAGTTATGGTTCACTGTGGGTGTAGAATTAAATAATAATAGAATCATAGAATCATAGAATGCTTTGGATTGGAAGGGACCTTAAAGATCATGTAGTTCCACACCCCTGCGATGGGCAGGGACATCTTCCACTAGACCAGGTTGCTCAAAGCCCCATCCAACCTGGCCTTGAACACTGCCAGGGATGGGGCAGCCACAGCTTCTCTGGGCAACATGTTCCAGTGCCTCACCGCCCTCACAGTGAAGAATTTCTTTCTGTGGTGAATGGAGTTAAATCCAGTTGGCAGCCAGTCACAAGTGGTGTTCCCCAGTGCTCAGTATTGGGGCCAGTTCTCTTTAATATCTTTATCAATGATCTGGATGAGGGGATCGAGTGCATCCTCAGTAAGTTTGTGGATGACACCAAGTTGGGAGGGAGGGTTGAGCTGCTAGAGGGTAGGAAGGGTCTGCAGAGGGTTCTGGACAGGCTGGATCGATGGGCTGAGGCCAATTGTATGAGGTTCAACAAGGCCAAGTGCTGGGTCCTGCACTTGGGTCACAGCAACCCCATGCAGCACTACAGGCTTGGGGAAGAGTGGCTGGAAAGCTGCCCAGCATAAAAAAAACCCCAGGGTGGTGTCACCATCCCTGGAGGTGTTCAAAAAATGTGTAGGTGAGGTGCTTCAGGACGTGGTTTAGTGGGCATGTTGGTGTTGTGTTGATGGTTGGACTCGATCTTAAAGGTCTTCTCCAACCTAAACAATTCTATGATTCTTCCTAATATCTAATCTAAATCTACCCTCTTTCAGTTTAAAGCCATTACCCCTTGTCCTATCACTACATGCCTTTGTAAAAGTCCCTCTCCAGCTTTCCTGTAGGCCCCCTTTGGGTACTGGAAGGCTGCTATAAGGTCTCCCCGGAGCCTTCTCTTCTCCAGGCTGAACAACCCCAACTCTCCCAGCCTGCCTTCATAGGAGAGGTGCTCCAGCCACCTGATCATCTTGGTGTGCCTCCTCTGGACCCGCTCCAACAGGTCCATGTCTTTCTTACACTGGGGGCCCCAGAGCTGGATGCAGTACTGCAGGTGGGGTCTCATGAGAGTGGAGCAGAGGGGGAGCATCACCTCCCTCGATGTGCGGGTCACAATTCTTTTGATGCAGCCCGGGATACAGTTGGCTTTCTGGGCTGCAAATGTACATTGCTGGGTCATGTTGAGCTTCTCATCAACCAACACCCCCAAGTCCTTCTCCTCAGGGCTGCTCTCAATCCACTCATCGCCCAGCCTGCATTTGTGCTTGGGATTGCCCCGACCCATGTGCAGGACCTTGCACTTGGCCTTGTTGAACTTCATAAGGTTGGCATGGGCCCACCTCTCCAGCCTGTCAAGGTCTCTCTGGATGGCATCCCTTCCCTACAGCACGTCGACTGCACCACACAGCTTGGTGTTGGCAAATTTGCTGAGGGTGCATTCAATCCCACTGTCCATGTCGCTGACAAAGGAATATGTTGATGTATCTTTATTCCATGTAATTTTTTCTTATATAGACAAGTATCTGATGCTGGGATCATGTATCAGATGTTTTTGACCACTAGTGGTACTACAAATTACCACAGTAGGTATAACAATAGGATTTTATGTTCATCATGCTTATTGGAGAAGTACTTGAATGGAAACGATGGAGGACTCAGTGGAAAATGAGGTTATTAATTTGAGGAATAGATCTATATGAACTGCTCTCATCGCAGAGATCCTTTGACCTACAAGTTGCAATGTTCACTTCAAACAGTACTTCTTGTTTTGAAACTGTGCTCTTGATGGGTGTTATGAAGAAGACCTGGCAAACAACATTATTGCCAAAAAATTAACCTGGAAAGAGACAATTTTTTTTTTACCATGAAAGCACAGCAATGCTGACCTGGTCATAATAATGCCTTTGGGATCTTCTCATCTTCTCAAATATTTCTGTGAACTGCAGCAATTGGGATAGTATAGCTCAAGGATATGCTTAATGTGGTCAGCTCTTTGTGGAAGCCAACAGGTGTCGTAACTGCAGCATTACAACTGTGCTTAATTGGTGGGGATTTAGGGGTAGATTTTCAAGCAAACACATTTTAAACTGTCATTTCCACTTAGTTAAGGTGGATAATGATCTTTTCATTTACATGAACAGAATATAAATTGCAGAGCCTTTGGGAACGTTGCAAGGTGCAAGCCTTGTTAACTGTCATGATGTGTGCTGTCTGCAGGAGCTTTTCAAGTTAGCGAGAAGGTACCTTTTTCTTTTTTTTTTTTTTTCTTTTAATCCTTTTACAAGATGACATTCTGATAACTGGGTGGTATTAGATCTCACTTCCTGTTCTTTATGTATATGAGAAAGCAATTCAGATCACAGACTGCATTCCCAAAGAAGCTTCTGTCATGTTGATGCTACAGCTGGTGCTTTTGTCCCTTGCCCCTTTCTCATACTCACCCCTTGGCATACACTCTGCCCTTGCCACCACCCTCATAGTGAAAATCAGCAGAATTTCACTTTGGGAGGCTTCATTTTACCTAGTATTAGCCACATCCAAGTTAGACACCTTATGGCATTACTCCTATAGGCTGCTTACCTAGTCAATACAGAGATGGACCCCTTCTCTGGTGATTCACCCCACCTGAAAATGTGTGCTTAAGCTAACTGATATAAACCATATGCTGGAGATGCTTATTATTCTATTCTTGCTTGTGTTCTTTTACTCTGAGTTATAATAGCTCCATTTCTTCCTTATGCAGTCTTTTGGAGGAGGTGATTTTTAAAAAAACCCTATATTTTGCCTTCAAGACTATTTTTCCACAGGTACAGATATTTAAATAATTTTACACTTTTTTGTCGGTAGTGCTCCTAGCAGCTATTGTTGTTTCCAAATGATGATAATTTCTTTCTGATCTCCATTTTATTGCAAAGATGCACAAACATTTGGCACAAGTTCAGTTTCTAAAACAGTCTGGTGACATCAGTAGAATTGTACCGGGGTGAACTTAGGCAAGTAGGCTTACTTGGAAGTAACATCAGAAAAAAATTTGGCCCTGGATGTTTCAGCTCAAGCTTTATTCACCTAAGGTCTTCTGGAAGTTTGCACTGAATCCATTTTAAGAGAAATGTAGTTGCATAATTCTATTATTTTCATGGCATTTTAATGCAATGTTCTGGATAAAGGATGTCATTGCCAATGGAATATAAAAAATAAGTTACAGCTGAGCAAATAATTTAGCTGATTAATTTATCCTCTTTGCCTCACAGAATGTCCATAAACACAGAGCAGTTTCCTCAAATGGTTTTGCTATTTATCCTAGATGACTTTTTTAAGTTAACCTCTGCCTCCACAGACTTTGCGAATGATTTTACAGTTAACTTAACTGTGTTGAATATTACAAAGGAGAGTTCATGGTTACAGCTTATATCACAATGAAAGAGGCTGTGCCAAGTAATATCGCCTTACATTTTTTAAGGCTTAATTATGTGTGCTAAAGCAGTTATTACTGCCCAGCTGACAGGCAATAGCTTAAGTCATACTAACTGAGTTTCAGTCCAGATCCTTAATTGTGATTGATCAAGTAAATTATACATGCATTTAGATGTTTTACTATGCTCAATGAGTCAGAAAGCATAGACAGTACTTTTAGGTGATGCATTAGACAAGTATTTGCCCTATTGATGTCAGATATAGAAGATCCTGTGGTAGATTAGAAAGTCCTGTTTTAAATTAAGTTAGTTAGCCAAGATCATTCTGATCTTTTTCCATTCTTCCCGTTTAATGGTGCCTCACCTGGAGCACCAGTTCTGATCCTTTCTGTTCTTCCTGATCGATGGTGCGTCCCTCTTGGCAGGAAAATGAACCACTGACCCCATACAGAGCGGCTTAGCGGTCAAAGTGAGGAGGGGATACCTCCCCAAACGACCACCAAAGACCACCCGAGACCTCCGTGCGTGCGGAGGAGGCATCTGATGTGTCATGGTTATGTAATCCTATGCATATGCATTAGATAGTTTGAATATGTACCAGGTAGGAGTAGTTTAATAAATTAGATGCAATTGTTACTGTATAAAAGGGACGCACCTGATGAATCTGGTGTGCTTGATTTGTGGAAAGTCCACTGAGCACCCTGCACAGAATAAAGCAATATCTCTCCTGTGTGTGTGAGTTTGGTCTGTTGCACACCAGGTAATGAATCCACTTTTAGGACAATACTATGATGAGTGGACAAATTCAAACACTTAAAAAATTAGTGAAAATTTTATTCCTGAGCTGAAGTTTGTTAGGGTCATATCCACAGCTTTTTAAAAGTACTTAGGTGTCTAAAGCTGCATGTGTGTAGCTAGGGTCATTTGTAGAAGCTCTTAACTGTCAGGAAATCAGCAGAAGTTAGCGCCTATGTGGTTGCCTGCATCATTAGGAGGCAAAATCTGGTGCCTGGGGATGGTTGGGTGACCAAATAAGACTCTTCAGAGTGAGTTTGCTCAAAACTGTTTCCTCAATTGGGAACCCTAAAATGGAAAACTACTAAGATCATCAGATTCTTTAGGGAAAAAAAAATATCCTTGAGCTCTGGAGATAGTTTGTAGAGTTCAGAGATTTGCATGCCCTTCCAAGCCCATGTCAGTATTGTACCCCTCTCTACTTCAGTGTGAGTAGGACTAGGCCCTTTTTAATGACATTCTGTCAATTTAGAGGAAACCATCCTGAAATGTGAGCTTTCCTAGTCTTGAGAGGTTTATGAAGTGCTACTATATAGCAAGCAGGAGGTGAGGCTATAGACAATGTAGCCATGAAGCAAACTGGCAGAAAATCTGTAGGGATGTGCTGTCTTTGAATATTTTAAGTAGCAAAGCACAACATAGTCTATCCAACTGTAAATCAGTTCATCTCTCTTTCCATTGTGCCTGGATAATCACAGACAGATTAATGCTAACAAAAGCTGAAACTGTCCCAGTTTGGAATTACCAGTAGCTGAGGAACTACCACGCTCTAACGTGCAACATGCCAAAAGAGATGTACTGAAGCTTGCGATGTAGGACGTCACAGAGTATGGGGACTTTGTGTAGACAATATGTGAAAGATAACTGAGAAAGAGAAACTTTGCTGACAAACAGATTTGTGGTATGGGGATCCACATTGGCACTAAAAATCTTTTAGGGGTTTGTTCCAGAAGAGGTTGGAAACCACAGCACTTTAGGGTATGTTATACATCTGTGGCATAGCTCTCTCAAAGGGACCGTATATATAAACTCTGTCTCTGTGACTCTCCTTTTGTGAGCTTTAGGGATCTCACAGCATGCTAAAAGCCCAGAAATTTGCAATTCCCCTTCCAAGCCAGACAATGGGCCTGTGGCCTCACCAACAATTTATGACTGCAGAAGCGCTGGCTTGAGCCCATCTCCAAATTGGACTGGGAAGAGTTGGATCCTGTCGTTTTGCTTTTTATTCTAATGTTTGTATCCTCTTCACACAGCTTTCCTTATGACTAGCTTTTATTTAGCCCTCAAGCTTAACATTTGGAACTTCTATTTGTTGGGTTTTTTCATCATCTCAGAAAATAATGTTGATTCTTCCAGTAAGCATCTTTCTTTTGTGTTTTGTTTCATTTTCTGTTCTATATGCGTTCTTATCCAGTAGCTTATTGAAACAACTGAAGCAATTAAAGCAACCAAGTAACTAACATCTGGTATGTGTTTGCTTACTCTCTTATACTCTCTCCAGGGCAAGAAGTGTGTGCTTTGGAATGGTTAGCAGTTTGTTATGTTATATATGAATACTTGTTGTTTACAAAAGATCAAAGAAGTTAATGTTGCACTTCAAGTTGAGAGTTGCAAAGTTTGTGGTAGCTCTATGTTCTTAGGATGTTCATGACACAGGCTTTGGCGCTCCAGGAAAACATCGTTTCCAACTGAGCACAGTTTTACCCTTGAGTAAAAAAGTTGATTGAGTGAGTAAAGGGTTCCCTTGAGTAGAGAGCATGTTGTGCTGAGACAGAAGTTGTCATCTGTGGTCTTTGCCCTGTGGCTGGAGTCACTTGTTTAAATGCCACAAATTGTTCTGATGGTGCCAGGCACAACAATGTCCTGGTCCATGGCTCAGGGATCAAGGTCCCTGCAAGCCGAACAAGACATTCTTCAGATCATTAAGCTCCTCTTGACATAGTTATCATGAAACTTTCCTGTACGTCCTTGCCTTAATCTAAAAATCACTTAATAGTAGTATTATAGCAGGTTCTGGATCATGGCCTTCCTAAACAAGATCCATTTTCTCTCTGTATCTTGCACAAATTATGACTACAGTGCCCTCAAAACAAAGCAGTAAATTGTTGCTCTCTAAATGTATTATACAGAGCAATTACATGCAGGCACCATTATGAATATCGTCTGCATAATCAATATGGTTTTATATTATTGTCTCAACAGTAAGTTAGAGTGTAGTGTACCAAGGATTTGCTGAGCACTAAGTTCTTGCTTTAGTTATTTCTGAGTAAAACTTGCTTAGTTTTTGTTAGGGTCAGAAGCATCCCCAGATAATCTGACATCTTGCCTGGTTTTTATAGTACTGGCTTACATTGCTAGTGCTCTCATCTTAATGAATTGCTGAAAGTGAAGTAGAGATTTTACTCACCAGAATTAATCAATAAGTAGAGTCTTTTTGGTTTTGAATATACTTTGACCTCCAGTCCATGAGATTTTTATTTTTTATAAATTTATAGTGTTGTAAAACACAGCTTGGCTCTAGATCATGAGTGAAGTGTGGTACTGTTTATCAGCTGAGTCCTGCTGCCCTTCATCTGTGAGTAGAGATCAGTGCTTTTATTTTATGTCTTAATCTTTCCTAAAAGCTGAGCCTTGGGAAATGCCTGGAGCAACTGTGTCTTACAGTCATTCTGTTAGCTAGTAAATACCTGTCTTCAGACTACATTTTAAAGTGTAAAATCACTTCTATGTACACAGTTTATCATGCCATAAAAACTGACTATTCTCTGTCTTAGTTAAAAAGAAGTATGTCTCATACAGCGCTTTCCCCACCCCGCTATGTCTTAGCAGAACAAGAACTTTATCTTGACTGTATGGCGGGCTAGGCACACAGTGAAATTAACGTTTCAAACTAATTTGGATTTAAGATAAGTTGTTTAAAGGGAGTTGTAATGTGTCCAGAAAAAGAAATGCTTCTTCCCATTTCTCAAAATAACATTTTTCTTTCACTATATAAATAAAGCTCACTCTGGATAGAGATCTGTTTTTGCAGAATTAATTACCAGAACAAACACGTAGTTTCAGCATCTTCTGGGCCTAGTTGTTCATGTGTTATACATGTCAGTAGTTGTTATACAAAGGGAGATTACTATAAGATTTTCAGTAGCTTTAGTTGGAATGAGTCCCATGAAGAAGCAGAATACGTGAGGTTTATAGCGTCAAACCCTGTGTTCCTACTTGTATGAAGGACTACCAAAAAATAATACAAGGAAAATAGTAAGAGACAATTGCACTGAGTAGTGATGTTTGTGACAAACCTAAAGAAACCCTTGCGTGTTGTTGGAAGTTAAAGGCGAGGTGAGTGAGAAGATCATGGCTTAGAAAGTCCTCTGTAACCTCCCCCTAAACAGAAAAATGGATCTTTATTAAAACTTGATGTGCCTTAACTTGTGCCCTGAAATCCTGCCACCAGAAGCTCCCAGTGATCTATTTCTCTGTTCTCACCCCGTCTTGAAGGCACTGGAGTGGCAAGAAGGCAACAGAAGTCTTTTCCTTCATGGCAGCTGCAGGGAGTTGCCGCTCCTCTAAACAGTAGGTGTTCTCCATCACAGAGAAGATAAATCATTGCAGATGATTACAGATACTACAAAACAGCCTTAGCTGGAGGGATTCAACTTCTGGCTGATAAACTCTTCAGCTCTCTGGGCAGTTTGGTGCTTTCCCTCCCAGCGTGGATCTGTATCTCCATTTCCTTCTCCTCTCCTTGGCATTTAATCAGAAGTTTGAATCCAGTTTTTAAGGCTTTTCCCATTTCCATCTTTTGCTATAATCAACAAGTGACAAGGACAACGCGTATGAGGGTTGACCCTACTGTGAAGCAGGATGGGGTTGTCTCCCTTCAGGTTTTGCTGGAGTAAAAGGAGGTTGGGAACTCTGTAGCAGAGTGGGTCCCTCCAAGGCAAGCAGACTTGCTGGATCCTCCCATCTGGGATGATATACTTGGTATCAGTAGCTGGAAAATTGCTCTACCTCTGCGATGCAACCAGTTCAATCAGTTTGTTTTAAAAATGATGAGGAAGTCAGTTCGGGATTAGATAGTGATGCCTAAGAAGTTGCATAGCAAGTTACTTCAGGTGACTGATGGAGCTGTAGCTAGCAGTGGTGGAAATAAAGACTTATCTCGGTTCAGGGTATTCCCATTTGATTCATATCAAGAGGTCAGTTCAGCTCCGTCGAGTCTTCCCTTGTCCACAAGACCCCATGGCTCTAGTCTTTTATTTGAAGCGACGGAAAGAAAACACTTGCTGTCTTTACAAATTCAGGGAGTGGAGCTATATGGCTGGAAAGAACTAGTCCATTAATACAAGTACCTGAGGCTGAATGAAAGCTGAATTGTTCTAGCTGACAGTGAATAAAGATTGTGGGGTGGGGTTATCTTTTTCTTTTGCCTGCTACTTGTTCTGGTGGTGTAAAGTAGGGCTTACCCTTGAGGCCCGGTGTCCCAGCCATCCACTCTGGCACTTACTGAAGTCTACAGTGACTCCTGTTTGAGGAAAATGCCCAGGCTTCTTTTATGCAAAGCAGTGCTGGTGGTCCTCTCTCATGCTGACACAGAGGAGGGATGCAGCCATGGTGCACACCCTACAAACAGGGAAATGGACATAACCTTAATGACCTTTGTTAACCGAGTGAGGAGACCTTGAGAAGCAACAAAAAATATTCAAACTCTAACATATCCCAGCTTTGACTCATAACTGGTGCTAATGCAGGAAGCACTGAAAGATGGACAGGTATAGAAATTACTGTCTGTTCCTCAAGTAGGTTCCCGAAGCCATTAAAGAGCACCAAAGCAATTTCTTTGCATGATATGAGACCATCTGTTAGGACTGGAGAATTACAATGCTCTCTTGTCACATTTAAAATTCAGTGACTTCCATATTAAACTGAAGTAAATTAGCTTAGTATACATCAATTAATGTTTAAGTGTCAGAGATAAAAAAAAAAATTGCTCTCCTTATGATCAGAAGTTATATATAATCTCATGACAAGTGTAAGAACTTCCAATTTTGGCTTGAAGATTACTGTTCCTTAGAAGGAAAGCAAGAGTTGAGTTCTCCTGAAAAAGTTAACTTATTTGCTAGTAACTATATCTGCCTTTTTGAATTCAGTTTCAGCTGTATGATTTAACTTACAGTAAAATGTGAAAACACTGAAATGTCCTTCTGTCTATCTGCAGGTATCCACACTTACTTACTGAGGTGAATTTTCTGTGGAATTTCCATGTCTGGAAGCTCCTCTTTCCAGAAATGGCATTTCAACACCAACTTCTCAGCATTACCATAGTGGTTGTGGCTATACCGTGGCAGAATAGGAATTGCTTCTGGAACTGACCAAGGTCATAAGAGGGTTGTGACACTCCAGGTGAGTAGGCAGGCAGGTAGAAAAATACCTTCAGGGAGTGCAGATACTGAAATAAGTACTAGACAAAACTCCGAAGTCAGGAATTGGAAAGTTTCAAATGTGCATTTGATATATTTTCAAGAATACAGAATGCTCTTCTGTGGATGAGTCTAGAAAGAAATTAATTGATATGACAACAGAAGTAATTGCAGTCCACATTCAAGCAGATAATGTTGAAAGTAGTGGATTACAAATTGCAACATCATACAAATCAATACAACTCTACTGAAACCATAATTGAGACACCTGCCTTAAGCTTTGTCCTGAATATTTTGATGGATTGACAATTTTTCTGTCTTTAAGCTAAAGATTTTTTATGTCACTGAAGTAAACTTATTTCTTGACTATTAATTTCAATGGGATAGTAGAACAGAAACTGATTTATTGATGAATTAGACATTCTGCCTCCACACAGAAAAAATTAAGGAGAGCTAAACCAGAACCTATTTCTTTCAAATTTGCTAAAGCTGTGTTAAACTATCAAACTGATTTAAACCTAATTCTGTGAACTGCTGAATAATGGTATTCATAATTTCATTTCTTTTTTTGTTATAGCATTTCACAGTAACCTTAGATGGAAGAAAGAATGTGTCACAAGAGCAAAACTGAATTAAATGCTCTAACAATATCTTATGTTCTTTTCAGGTTCAATGTAATCTCTTTGGGCACCAGCAGTAGAACTTGTCTGTTCAAAATGGTTTATGGTGAATTTTTCCGCAGACCTGGCAAAGATGCAGAACTTATCAATTTGAATGTGGGTGGCTTTAAGCAATCGGTGGACCAAAGCACCTTGCTCCGATTTCCCCATACCAGACTTGGGAAACTTCTCAAATGCCATTCAGAAGAGGCTATTCTAGAACTGTGTGATGATTATAGTGTTGCAGACAAGGAATATTACTTTGACAGGAATCCTTCGTTGTTCCGATACGTTCTGAATTTTTACTATACAGGCAAACTTCATGTCATGGAAGAACTTTGTGTCTTTTCTTTCTGCCAGGAAATAGAGTACTGGGGGATAAATGAGCTGTTTATTGATTCCTGCTGCAGCAATCGGTACCAAGAGAGAAAAGAAGAAGGTCCTGAGAAAGACTGGGATCAGAAGAGCAATGACAGAAGTATAGACTCCTCTAATGAAGAGTCATCCATATTTGACAAAGAGCTGGAAAAGTTTGACAATCTGTGTTTTGGTGAAATAAGAAAGAAGATCTGGGTCAGAATGGAAAATCCTGCATACTGCTTGTCTGCCAAGTTAATTGCCGTGTCGTCCCTGAGTGTTGTCCTGGCATCAATCGTGGCCATGTGCATTCACAGCATGCCAGAGTTTCAAAAGCTGGATGCCAATGACAGGGAGATTGAAGACCCTGTTTTGGAAGCTGTGGAGATTACGTGCATCATCTGGTTCACTGCTGAGCTAGTGATCAGGCTCATCACTGCTCCGAGTCAAAAGAAGTTCTGGAAGAAACCACTGAATATCATTGATTTTGTCTCTATTATCCCATTTTATGCCACGCTGGCTGTGGACACAAAGGAAGAAGAAAGTGAAGATATTGAAAATATGGGGAAAGTCGTTCAAATCCTGCGGTTAATGAGGATATTTCGCATCCTGAAACTGGCCAGGCACTCCGTAGGACTGCGGTCTTTAGGTGCCACTTTGAGACATAGCTATCAGGAAGTTGGACTCCTGCTTTTGTTTTTGTCTGTTGGGATTTCTATTTTTTCAGTGCTTGTCTACTCGGTGGAGAAGGATGATGACTCATCAGAACTGCACAGCATCCCTGTTTGCTGGTGGTGGGCAACCATCAGCATGACCACTGTTGGTTACGGGGACACTTACCCAGTCACGCTTGCAGGAAAGCTGCTTGGCACCCTGTGCATCATCTGTGGGATACTAGTGGTAGCACTTCCAATCACCATTATTTTCAATAAGTTTTCTAAGTACTATCAAAAACAAAAAGATATTGATCCAGACCAATGCAACAATGATCGCAAAGAGAAATGTAATGACCTACCTTATTTTAACATTAGGGATATTTATGCAAAAAAGATGCACTCCTTCATTTCTAGCCTTTCTTCAGTAGGAATTGTAGTCAGCGACCAAGATTCAACAGATGCCTCCAGCATCCAAGATATGGAGGATACTTATAACACAACATCTTTAGAGAATGGTACAGGAAAATGAGTTGAATTATGTTCTCTTCCATTTATTTCTTTTCTGATTCTTGGTAAATGTGGACTTACAAACTTCAGTGAATTTATTAAGAGCAGTTAATTCTCAGGGTACTTAACTCTCAGCCATATTTGGACATTCTTTGCTCTGAGGATGCCATAAAAGCTTCATTGTTTATATGAGGCTTTAAAATATGCCTCATATGGTGGTTTAGTTTTTTACACAACTAATGTTATGCATTTTTGGGGAGAAAAAGTCAGGAAAACAGTTTTAAATGTGAGATCAGTGTTTGCTTGGTTTTGTGGTTGGGGTTTTTTTTTTTCATTATTAGTTGTTTTTTCCCCTGCAGAAATCTGATAGCTTATACAGAATCTGCTTTTATAATTTGCTGCTCTTCAGGTAGAAATATATTACAAATATGTAAGAACTATTGCACAAGTCAGTGAAGTTTTTACCTGCAAATACACCAGGAAAAAGAAGGAATTATGTACATGTAAAACTGTGCTCACTAACACATTTATGTAATCTTGGAGTTGGGAACCCATTTTCTAAGGTGGGGCAGAAAATACATCGCTACATATTGTTCTTACTCCATGGAAGCATAATATTTATGAATTTCTTTCCAAAAGCACAATACATTTTTAGTTTGTTAAAATAAATTTATCCCATTGTGCCTATATTTTTCCCAGTGTCCAGCATGGCCAAGCTCTATCAGGTCCTAAAGGGTCTAAATCATGAGTCCCAGGATGAAGTGCCTGGTGTAGGCAGGACAGGAGCTTATTGTACCGTTTAGCCACCTCTTCTGCCATTGCGAACCTGAACAATTCTGGTGTCTGGAGAGGTTCCTGCTGTGACTAACACCACCCCGGTGGCTTCCCCAGAGGCTTTGTTTTGTGGGCACTGAAGCAAACATCTGTGGTGGTCTTTAGAAGTTATTGCTCCACGCTGTCAGCGCTGCTCCTTTGCTGGAGGTTACTGCCTCGGTGGTAGGAGCAAATGCGAGCAGCATCTCGGCTGCGCTGGCTCTCAGTCCAGGGCTGTAATACCAAACAACGGGGATGTGTGGACATGCTCTCTTCTACCATATATCGCCCATCAGAGATGTAGGGTGGGCACTGCTCTTGGGCACGCATATATGAAACTATGTCAGCTCCTTTTTCTAAAGCTCATCTATTGGTGATGGCAGCTTTCCTGGTTTGTACTATGGGCTGGAGCAGTGCTCATTGCCTGGCAGTGCTGCAGCTCTGTGTGTTCCTCTCCTCTCCAGGGATTTCTTACGCAGACAGCTAATCCTGCTCTGGTTCAGACTGGATCTTCTAGGGCTATTTAAAAAGAAAGCTAGCCCTTGAAACTAGCATAAAGGAGTGCTGGAGAAACTCGAGGACCTTATAGAAGTCCATAGTGTTTCTGAACACTCATTTTCTTTCATTTGTCTAGTGACTAAATTAGATGCTGGGCAATGGAGAATCAAAGATACTGTGATGTTGATATTTTCCTTAAAGAGAGGCTTCACTTTTTTTTTTTTTAACTTATTATTTTGCCAAATGCTGAAGCCCTTACTGCCCTGAGTTTCTACTCAGGCAGGTCAAACTCAGTAGGAGTCGACTTCAAGACTGAGTAAAACCAGAAGATGGTAAACGATTTTAGCCTCTGCAGAGGGTTGATTTTTTTAAGTGTCTGCCAGGTTTTCTATTGCAAAATACATTAAGTAAGTAGCTGAGGTGCACTTATATTTACTGAGGCACAGAGCTCTAATCTCTTACTGAGATGGAGAAACAAAAAAAATAGGATGGATCAACCTATACCTCGGAAAGAGGTGTCCCTCAGGACTGCTGTGCACCAATATAGTGACATGGGACTTAAAGAGAATATTTTGAGCTTTGGAGAAACTTCAAAATTTGGCTTATTACTTGCTGAGTGTTGTAAGTGTATGTGATGCTTCACAGATAACTAAGGTTAATTCATCCCATAGTTAGTGCAGGAATACCAAAAGGGAAAGTTAGCCTAAATGTGTTTTGTTCTTACTGAACAATTAACATTTCAAAGATGCAATGATATAAAACATTAAACAGTTATGTGCATATGAATCTGATAGGAACCAGCAGAATAACAACATAAATATTACTCTCTGTCCAAAGAAACTGTCTTGGTAGGCTCCGTATAAAGACATATTACATTGCCACTGAAGTTCAAAAGCAATGAAAAATACTGTCATGCACAAAACCTGAAAGAAATTTGTATTAAATAGTTGAAAAAAACCTGCTACTGAAAAATCTCATTTTATATATGTCAAGCATTACCCAAGGATCACGCAGTATAAAACTTTTTGTATTAAATTTTACTGACTGGTAATTTGTCATAAAATTGATCAAACGCATGAATCAATCTTAAGGCCGTGACACTGTTTAAGTTCCTCTGACTTTTTTTATGCATAGATACAGCTTGCAGCAAAGTGAGGCATGTCTTTTGGAACATATCAGAAGGTAAAGTACATATCCATGTATCATGCAGTATGTTATTTTGATTCCGTGATGAGATCTCAGCTTTTTTTCAAATCAGTTGTATCTTTTAAAATGGCTTTGTTCTTTTCTGTTCCCTTTGCTGGAATAAATCCAGCACTTGGTTTCATATAGGTGCAACTGGGAGCAGGATGTGAGCTGTGTTTCGTGCCAAAAGATACTCCCCTCAAGGCAGAACTGCAGTCCTGTAACATGCACTGGTACTAGAGAGTGTCACGAGTCTTCAGTGCCAGAAGAAAGCAGATGAGAGCAAATACTGAGATACTGCATGTTCTTCCTGCTAGTAAAAGTTTTTAGTAGAAGAATTTACTAGTAAGAAATAACTGCAAGAGGGGATTGTTTCTTATTTAGTTTGTCTTCTTCCATGGTCTACAGTTCCATATTATCGATATGTAATATCAGTGTCAACAGAAGGTAGGTTGTCTATTGGTTTTGTATTCCCGAACCACATGTGTTTCTCTTTAAAAACGCTCCCTAAATTCTCTCCACCCAGCTGCTCTGTTTCAGACACCAAAGCACAGAAAGGGTTACTGTTCAGATATGCATCCCATTTTGTATGGGAGAGATTTGTTGATCTTTATACAAAACAGTTGACTGGCATGTTATTAGTTTCTTTGTCTTGATGGCAAATGCTTCTCTTTCGTTAACCCAGTATTTCCAGAGTAGCATCCGTATTTGCAGCATTTTTCTCTGTTGTAGCATGGGAAGACACCACTGCACCACACTGCAGTTCCCTGTTTTGAGTAGCTGCCAATTGGCAGGGGGTATGGCCCAACTGCCCACAGCTTGTGCCTTGCTGAGAGCAGGCTCTGTCACTGCCACCGTTTTTTGGTGTGTGTCAGAAGAGGGAAAAGGCCAATGTGGAGGAGTGAGAAAAGAGAAACAGGAGAAGGTAGGAAGCTGCCAGTCAAAAGGGATGACGGAAAAGCCTGCGAGGACCTTTACCTTAGAAGAAAGGAAAAGAGAAAGAAGTTGCCAGAAAGAGTCCTCACTTGTCTTTATTTAATTTTATTTCTTGTTTTTTTCCACCAGTGCTTTTCTTCCCTTTCCTCCCCTGCTGCCTCACATCCCCTCCCGCTACCAGCCTGGCCTCCCTTCCCACCCAGCCCATGGTCCAGCAGTCCTGCTTCTGTCCCAGAATGAGGGTCTTTCTGAGTCCAGAAACTCATGTTTCACCCACCTGGACGGCAGCAGGCAGAACTTAGTAGGGATGAAATTAGTGAGCACTCCTGCTATCTATATAAGCAGTCATTAACACACTTATGGGCTGTGTTTTTCTGCAAGAAAAGTCACAGTGTGGCTCAAATCAATGAGCGTAAATGTAAGCTAAATAGAATGGCACATCTGCGTCAGCCCTGTAAACGAAATATCACTTATGGGTTAGGTAGGAATTAGTGTCAGGCACCATAATGTGAAATATTACCATTTAAAAGCAGACTCCGTGCTGATTCCCATGCAAACGGGTTGCTGTCAGGGAATGCTGAGAGTATCAGGCAGATTTGACTGGCAAAGGCAGTACACGGGCTCATGGCATGCCAAGGGTTCCTGACAGGCTGCTGTGTATTAATACATTTATTCATTTCCACACATCCTAACATCTAGTGCAAGTGACAGAAAACCACTAAGCTGTGGAGAGTTTCTCTAATATTTTTTGATTAGCTGACAGTGTTTGTGAAGCTGCTAATACCTCTTCATCCAAAAGAGGACATTTCTCAAACAAAATCAGAATAACCCGGTGCTAGATGTGCAATTTGTGGCTGATAGCAGTAGCTCGGTCGCAGTTGGTAAATGTTGCTGTCTGGTGCTCTATAGCTGCAGTGCTGTTGCTTGTATTTCTGAAATGTTTATGCTCTGTCAATCAAGAGACAGCAGATGCCATTAAAACCATCTCAGCACTTTCCCACTGCACAATAATTGCGGCATCTCTTCTAAGCACAGCAAAATGTCGTGACTTGCTGAGACCTCTTTTTTAATTTCTTGTGTAGTGTAGTTAATTTTTCATGATGAGCCTATGGTCCAAGCACAATCTAGCAGAAGAAAAAGTCACTGTGTATCTCTAGACAAGTTACACAACTTTGTTATTGACTTCCACTCCAGGCATTGCCCTCCCACCCCACTGGCACAACTAAGGTGGTACAAGGAGTAGTAATTCACTGCAGTATAGGCTGATAGCTGTTACAGGTAGTTAAGGAGTAAAAGGCAGAGCTCCTGAGGGGTGGATATAGTTTATATGTAATATGACCTCTGGGCATATAATCAGATGAAATATAAAATAAGACACTTTCCCTGAGAAACCACCTACTCCTCATATCTTTTTAATGAATACATTGAGGGGGGCAGTCTTTGCTCAGGGTTTTAGCAGGTCATGGGCTGCGGGTCAAGGGCTCTTTCCACACACCCATCAGTTTTCCCCAAGTTGCACATACCAGTGCGAGGAAGAGACTCTGCAGCATCCCCAACAGGCCCATGAACCTGTAGACCAAGGAACTGGGTTGCCAAGATGAGGGCTGCTGGTGGAGGAGAACCTTAATTGGTCCCATATTTTGTCAATTAAAACCAATACCATGCAGCTTCATGTTATGACTTATGAAGGTAATCTGCTCTCACTGTTTCTTCAAAACTGTTTCAAGGTAGAGCCCAAGAAGGCATTGCATTACAATGGTTTAACCTTTAGTTACTTTCTACTATTTAATGGCATATATCTTGTCTAAGTCACCCATTTTTTTATGGCATTCATTGCTATTTCCACTGCAAATTCTACTCTAACTAGCATATGACTATGTTAGAGATTGGTATAGACTAATTTAGTGTCATTGTCCTAAGATCTTTTATGAATCAGCAGAGGCAGAAAGGCACCCTGGGCAGTATTCATTTCCCCTAACTTCAGCTATTGTGTGGCTGGTCATTTGGGCTCTCTCTCTCAGCAGAGAAACCACAGACTTCCTTGAGAGACATCACATCCTATCTAGACAAAGGTCCTATCTGTAGATGGCTATACAACAAGCCTATATGATTTAGTGAGTTAGATGCCTGGCCTCTAGGTAGCTGGAGTTAGATCTGGTGAGAGCTGGACGACAAGAAGTAGGGATGTGATTATCCTCTGGGGATGCCATCCTTCCCTGCTCAACACTGTATGGGTAGGAAGGACTGTGTTTCTGATGTAGGCATCTGAACTTGGGTAACGTGAAGCCAGACGCAGGAATTCATTCTGAAGCCTGAAGACTGGTCAGTGATAGTCACTGGTTAAAGGTTAATTCAGTGTAATATTGCTAAAGCCAGCTTTCTGCACAAGAAAATTTGGACTTTCCCAAGAAGCCTTACTAGCTGTCTGTTAGAGTCTGTAATGACCTGCAAGTTGAAGTGCAGTCTCCTGTAGTAATTTAAAAAACCCACATAAAATACCACAGGGAGCAAACTGGTGTTGGCAAAGAGACAGGCACAATATGCTGACAGTACTTTTGTGACCCAAATTTGCATTATTTCTTGGCTTTGTGTAAGCCATATAAAATAATCTTACTGTGCCATGTGTTGTAAAATCTGCCACTGTGCATTAATATAAATATAATAGTGGAGCCAAGTCCTGGAATTACAGCTGTGGAGGTGCAAAAAAATCTGGACCTGCAGAAACTGCAGAAATATTGTTTAGCTGCAACTGTTGTTTTAATGTTGCAGCTGCCCCAGTGGTGAGGAGGAGCAAGGGACCGTGCACAAGCACCGGTGCGTGGGCTTCTCTTTTCTTCCTTTGCACACTTAACACTGAGCTCTTCTTAGCTGAGCATATAGGCTGAAGAAGCCCTATAGCCTTGGGGACTGCTCAACAGACCCTTCCTGGGGCTATTAAGTGTGTGGCCAGCTGTCCCTAAGAAAGGATGGAGTTGGGTGAGAAAATAATGTCTGTATGAAATGGTCTTTGAGGAGGTAGAGTAGTATCACTGAATTTGGTGTTGCCACCATCCTACACCTCTAAGAAGAGACCTGGGAGAGAAAGCAGAAAGGAGGAAGAACTTCAAGGTTCAGATATTTAGCTGCAGCCATTTGAAGGCTACTCT
Organism: Buteo buteo; assembly: GCF_964188355.1. Classification (NCBI taxonomy): domain Eukaryota; kingdom Metazoa; phylum Chordata; class Aves; order Accipitriformes; family Accipitridae; genus Buteo; species Buteo buteo. Next base: position 12,099,906 of record NC_134187.1, on the reverse strand, counting down.
GTGTTGTGTTCATCCCAGGGCTTTTACTGAATAATAGGTAGAGATTCATACATAACCTTGAACCCATTCCATTAGCTGGAACAATATGTTGTCTTCCCACAGGCTTTGAGTTGCAGGTACAATATGTCCTTTTCTCTAAGCCAGTTGCTAGATGCAATGCTGTCTCTGCTTTTCACGCTGGCTGGATTTTGGATGTTTCTGAAGTGTTACATAAATCATTCTTGCAGCTTCTACTCCATTTCCTAGAAACCTGGAAACTACAAGTGTGAAAGAGTTCAGAGCAGTTTCTCTAGTCCAATATTAGTTTTTGACAGCATCAAATGCCATGCATTTCACAAAAAAGGGATTTTCCCTGCTCCTGAATTGTGAACTTTAGGACTTCAGGTATTTTTTTAAATCAGTTATTTGAAGACCAGCTTAGGTCCTGAGACAGACAGATAAGTAAGTTTGGCATTTTATTCCAGGTGGTGTAACTCCAAGTACAAAAATAAGTATCCATTTCTTTGGGGTTTTTTTGAATATGAGGTTGCAATCTTGCATATTTATATTGTGGATCTCTGGAAAAAAAATGTGGCGAATAAATAAGTCCTGGTGCCAAAATGCCAGTTGAATGCTCATTGAGTGCACAGGAATTCCTTATGAACCAGGAGGATGCTGGTGTCTGACAGCATGGCTTCATAAGCCTCCTGGGTAGAAAGCAAACCACTTTTTTTCTTATTTCTTTAAATATTTCAGGAGGGGGATGGAGCAACAATCTTGCTGTTATGTGGTGATGGAGAATGTTGAATGAAATGAAGGGCAAATTAAAGTTAAGGCAGTTAAAATCGGACATGACTTTTTTGTAAACACCCCCCCTTCCCTCGGAAAAAAAATTTTTCATCTTGTTCCAACTTTTCTTTTTTTTTTTAAAAGGCAAAAACATAACGTACCTAAACCACAGCAATATTTTTCCTTGCTGGATATTTTTAAGAATAAATTAGTTCTAGTTAGAGGTGTAGAAAGAGAAAAGGCTGGTGGGTAGGATGTGGGGGGTACTTGAATTTTTTCTAATTTATTTTGTAATTCTGTTCTTTTGCCTTTGGCGTCACACACTTTTGCATTAGCTTTTTTTGTATTGACTGAAGAATCAAAATAAATAATAGACATTATTTATCTGGAGGAGAATTTTTTTAGATAATTGAATCTGAAGGAAAAGATAGCGTACAGCATGTCAGTCTGCAGTGATGTCAAATATACTGTTACAGGGCTCGAGAATGAATTTAAAACTCATCAGAAGCATTCCTAAGCAACATACGGATTCACGCATAGATATGGTACATTTAATGTATCTCAAGCCACAAAACGGAAGTTCTGGCAGTGTTCAGTGTATGAAAGGTTAATAGAAATTCAGGCATTAATCTGGTTCTGTTCTAGTTGCAGCTTTTGGTGCAGTAATGTACTCTTGGCTTTTAGACTGCCTCTGTAAATGGGAGGCTAGTACTTTAGGTATTTTATATATCTAGACATATACAGACTGACTGGACAGCTGTCAAAGCATTATTGTGCAGGCTTTTAGATGTCTGGCACCAAAGGTAACCTCTGTTAATCTACTGTGCTGGCACTTGCAGAGGAGCTGCTGCATTACGGGGTGTGCGGTGCATACAAAGCGATCCCATTAGGCAACGCAGTGCGAGCATGCAAGTGGGAATGTGGGTTTTTGCCAAGGGCACTTGCGGCAGAAATGTTGGTTTTTGTTAGCTTGCTTCCACTGTATTGTCACCTGCTGAAAACCTCTGTGTGACCTGCATAATGTTTTAATTAATCCCAAGAAGATTTAGGGTATCTGGAAAGTGTTTAGAAAACAGAAGAGTTCCTTGAAAGCAAATACTGAGGCGAAGGGGAAAAGGTGGCTCAAAGACTTTTTGCCCTGGTTTTTCTGCCTTGTCATAGGAGTAATGACAGGGCAAGAATGGGAGTAGCATAATGAAATTTAGGTGAAAATTCAAATATCAGAGAGTCTTTAGGGCCACTGCAAGTCCATATGAAAATAGGTGTTGGAGGAATATAGGGATCGGGTTAGGGAATCTGCACACTGGATGTGCCACGCAGCTCTTGCATACTCTGTGCTCAGGGCGATGGGTGGAAAGAAGATGAAATCTCTGCAGCAGTGGTTTTCTGCTGCATAGGTGCACTGCAGAAACTGCAGCCTTCTGTGCCTTATCCACCATGTCCCTCTCAATCCGATGCCAATTTCCCCAAGCATTAAAATACTCTTCAGACCTGAAATCACAGGAGACATGTGATGAGAGCAGCTGGAAGGAGGTAATGGAGTAGGAAAAAGGGGCTGATGGCAAGAGCCATGTCTGTAGAGAGAACATACTGCAGAGATGTTTTGTTGGGAAATCTTACCCCCCATCTCTCGAAGATTTTCCTCTCCTCAACTCCTACAGAGAAACATCTTCCAGGGAAGAGGACTATACCATAGCACAGCTTTGGCAAAGTGCAGTCTCCCTTCTTGGAGTCATTTCAGAATGGATGAACCACTGTGACGTGAAACCTGGGAGATAAATTTATTTTGGGAAGGGGACAGTCTAGCTTACTTTGTGGTCTTTCTTTTCCTTCTGATTCTGTACTTTACAGCATCCAAGAGGGCTTTGGGAACACATACTCCCTTTTTAGGCATACAGCATGTGTCAGGCTCTATAATCCATGCAATGTTCCCAACTATTCAGCAAACTAAAAGAAAGGGTAAAGGGAATGAGGTCAGGAAATGCTTTGTATTGCTAAAATCCTGTTCTCCCACATGTAATTTCAGTATCCAGTTCCTTTAAAATGCAGGTGACTTCCTCATCACAAATCTATTTCACCATACAAAACCCCCCTATTTTGGAATAAACCTAACATGGGCTGATTGATTATTTATTTTTGGATGGAAGAGAAAAAGAGAAGAAAAATGCGTGGCGCTTTGTGTGGTGAAAAAAGGCAGGCAAAAATATTTGAATAACAACTCTCATGGCCAAATAATTCCACAGTTATCAGAGTGAACTTTGTTGGACAAAATAATGAAAAAGAAACTATATATACACTTGAGCATAAAAAAATATGGACAGGAAAGAAAAATTGCTGACTCTTTCCTATCTCTGACTCCTTTAATGGAGATTGAGATACCTTTCTCTTGGCAAGTCAGATGATGAACCACTTGTTAATTAAGCGGTCAAAAAAAGTAGCTGAAAAAGGAGTTTGGAATCTGAGACAGCTCAGCGTGGAGGAAACCATCTCGGTGATCAATCCTGTCAGTTTTTGACACCTTAATTAAAAGTTATCTTTGGCAGTGTGAAGGCAGCTCAAGTGCTGGGAAAGTGGACAGCTAAGCATTTTGTTGTGGTTGTTTGGGAACAAGGGCACTGAAGGGATCGGCCGCCAATCCTGCTTCCACCAGGAAGAGAAAACTGTAGGTACTGCAGAGCAGGCAGGCACGGAGCGTCAGGGACGGGGCTGGGCTGGCTCAGGAGGATCGCTCTCGTGGTGGAGAGCAGCAGCTTGGGGCTACAGGGGATTGGGATCTTCCCTTGTGGCTCTAATTGAAATTTCATGTGATCCCGTGCCAGCCATTCTGTCATCCAGCACTTCTGGTTTCCATCACATCTTTTGCCTCTCTTTCTGAGATTTAAGCTATATGGGACAGCAGTTGTCTCTCAGCCTATACACTCCCTCCCTAGGGGGACTGTGGTGCTCAAAAGTGGGGTGGTGATCTTGAAGAAGACCTCATGTTACTGGGAAAGTGGTGACTTAACTGTGGAGAAGTGGAAAAAATTGAGGTCTTGTTGGAAGAGCTGATTTTAGTTTTGGCCAAGTTGTTTAAAATAAGCTATCTTTAATGAAATGTCCAAGGGAAAAAAAAGACATATTAGTATGGGGAGGGGGGAAATAATCATCCTCTATGCTGTCTTGTCATAGTTACATAAAAAATAGTATAATTTATTACAGCAAACAACCGATTTTTCTATTTGGTTGCTGAACCAAGTTGTTTAAAAAAAATCCGTAACTTAAGACCCCTTGAACTTTTTTTCTCTGACTCAATATTTTTTTTTATTTCAAGGGGTTAATTCTTTTGCATCTAATTAAATTTAGGCTGGTTTGACATAAAAAAAAAGTTTCACAATGAAGAAGTATTTTTTTAGAATATGTTGAAATGCAACATTTCAGCATCTTTGGAAACAACATGCTCTCAGAAAATTTCACAATGAAATATGCACTGTTCCAAAATCCCTCCTGCCTTTTTTGTTTTGTTTTTGTTCGGTTTGTTTGTTTTGTGGAAAATTCCCACCAACTGTGGGCTGGATTCAGAAATAAAGTCGGTCTCCCTGTCACAGCCTTTTTCAATGAATTTTCTATTCACAAAAAAATTGTTTTCATCCAGTTTTAGCTGTATTCTTTGGAAAAAAATGCTTATTTTCCTTGGAGAATTCAGATGGAGGAAAAAAAAAATAAAATCTGTGTCACCTCTATGATTGTTGTTGATGATCCATTGCCTTCCATTGATGTACATGACACTCAGGTGGTGATTGGTAAGGAGAAATGAATCGTGTAGTTTGCTCAAGACAGAAAATAAAAAGCAGTTACAAGAAAATCACATCCTGAGAAAGGAAATGAGCCCATTTTAACAAGTTTATGAGTGAGAGCTTCGTTATGAAGCACAAAAAAAAGAAAACACATGAAAAGCCTGCTGGACCCCATTGTTCATGTGATTCCTTTGATGGGAATATAACTGTGAAGGCTGATCAGAGAGAAAATTGTTGTTTCTTTTAAGTTGTAGTTACAAATGGATATTTATGTTCTTCTGCAATAATTGGTGAATATGTTTTGAATAGAGCTCTTTCCAGTAAATAAACTAGTATCAACCAGTAACTGCTTAGTGGCTGGTAACCAGAAGTCATGTACTAAAATGGATACATAGTCTCAAAAGATAGATAGTTGTAATATTATTATTTAATATTTATGCTGTTTAGTCTAGAGAAGAGAAGGCTTGGGTAGTTAGAGCAATGTTAATGTATGTGAAAGGCTTTTGCAAAAAGACAAAACATAGGTTTTTTCTGGATAGTTTAGGAAGCAAAAGATCTGAGCCTAAGCCAAGGAGACTGAAGATGAAGGGTTGATGGTAGAAGTGGCTCAAGAGTTCCTCCTGCTCCCCTGCTGCCCCTTGCCTAGGCCCAACTCCAGGTGCTCGTTATCTCAGTCATGCTGATATAAATCTGTGTAAAGACAGAGCAGATTGGTCCAATGACCCAGGTTTAAAAAAATAATAATTCTCTGCTGAGAGGGTGGAAGGGAGCTGTGACCCTGAAAAGCTGAAAAGGCCCTGGATTACTGTACTCTTGATGGAGACCCAACTCTCTTTTCAGTGACTCTGTAGTTGTGGCAAGAGTCCAAAATTTCATATGACGTGTCAGTTTGTTGGGGTTGGGAAAATTTACTCTACTGAGGGTCTGACTCAGTAGCTTCAGTAAGGACTTTACTGGGGTACCTACCTGTGTCACAGAGGTGTCCCTCGCCCGAGAACTTGGGGTGTGGTGAGAACAGCTAGACAATGGGACCCAGCCTTGTACGTTTGAACTGCTGTTGAGACTCTGTCTTGGACTTAAGGGGAGAAGTTGATATCCTTTGTGGTGTTGGCCAATATTTTCCCATGGTCTCTCAGGTGGAAAAGGAGGAAGGAACTTGGGGGAAGAAATTGGGAATACATGTCAACAGAGAGTCAAATAACTTCTTACTCAGTGAAAGGGTCCTTGGGAGCATGACGGATATACAGTGACAGTCTAGCATGAGCAAATTCCAAGGCTACTATCAGTCTTTGGCTAATTTGTGCCTAATTTGCTTAATTTTTCTTGGTATAGATCATTTTGGTATGTAGGCACTATGCAGATGTGATTTATCTTCCCAGCAGCATCCTTGTAAGGAAGTGCTAATAATTCCATTTCATGTCTAATTTTAAAAGTCAAAGTGCAAACTAGTTATATTTAATCATCTTCTTTGTGATCTGTTCAATATGTCATGCATGTATTTGGTTATAGACTGAATTAATCTTTTTTTTCCCCTGGAAACTTTCTTCCAGAGGAAATTTCAAAATCCCACTCTTCCATTGTGATTGGGAATGGGTTTTGGTTTTGTTTCAATTTCCATGGCAACAGGAAATTTTGTTTTCTGACAGGCTTTACACAGAAAAGTCTGATTTCTCTGGGCTCTTTTGAAGACATCAGTTTGCATATTTATCCCTGCTAGTATTTTGAACCTCTGTCCTTAACTCCTTGACTCCATTTAGTTCACTGAAATCTGATCTGTTTCCCCTTAGGCAGGACAGACAGGGTTTTTTCACACTTTCTTAATTTTTCAGGTATAATTTGATTCAGTGTACTGGTATCAAAAATATAGCCACATTTTATACTTAGAAGTTCAATTCTTTCCTTCGAGGAGCATTATTACTTTTTAAACTACTTCTAAGCACTAAACTTATTCCAAATCTGGCTTCAAGGTTGTGGAATATAGCCTCTATCATTTTAAAGTCAGGACCTAACTTTCTTTGTTATGTTTTGCTTACATTTGTATATCTTACTGTGTTTGACGTGCTGATCAGCCAGTCCCTGGGTGTGCTTGAAGAGTGCCTTATAAATAGTATAACACCTACATAATCATTAAACTTTGTACTAAGTCTCCTGCAATTTTGAACAAAACAGTTCAATTAATTTCTGAATAAATGCCAGTCTTCTGTGGTTTGTAAAGCTTCATCATTCACTGTATGAATGATGAAATCTCATTGTATTTAACACTGACCTCACCTATGCCACTGAATTGTTTATCATAAGTGCTATAAAGCTTCAAGACACATAGTTTAAATTCAAGCAGCCTTTTAAATCTGAAAGTGAAAGAAGAGAAGAATGGAAGAAAGTCAGGGATATGGTAGTCTTATTCTTCTGTGCATTGCCTACCTGTTCAGCTCCTTCCTTAAGTATTGCTGAAATAAATTACCTCTCTGTGTCCCACTAGCAAGTGTTTCATCTGTGAATCATACTGTAAATACTGTTGTGCCACTCTGAGCCTGGCCAGTTTTCTTGCTTAGTTTCTCTCCAGCTGAGCTGGAATACGTGTGTGGCTCCTTAACTGGAGAGGAAAATATTTCTAGTTAGTCCCCAGACCTCCCCCTACTCTTTGGCCTTTCTCTGTAAACCAAAGTAAGGCAGCACTTATACCAACTGGCTGTGCAGATCTGCAGTCCTTCCTCTCTTTGATTAAAGGAGAAAAGAACCAGCAACCCTGTCATGTGAGTTATTGGCAGCCAGATAAAGCCGAGAGTGAATTAATGGGGCAGTGCAAACCTTTGAACTCTGCTTTGTCACCACAACAGTTGGAGAATTTTACAAAAGAACTGAAAAAGCTGATGTTCTTGGATCATAGCTTCTGGGGATAGCATCTTTGGAGGACAGCTGGTACCCTTGATAGGTGGTTCCAGCTGCTTCCTAACTCTTTAGAGAATGTTATGCTGATAGAAGGTAACTTTCATTTCATTAAAGCATTAATAAGATTTAACTTCCAGCACAGTCTATTTGGGCGGTTATATGCGGTCTTCTTTATTTATAGGCTTTTTCTATATTTATCCATACCTTTGATGTAGTTGCTGCTCATTATTAATAGATATTTCTATTATATAGACTTTGTTGATGCTGATACAATTGAGTTTTCCATTGATGTTGAGATCTGAGCTTAATTATGACTCTGCACTCCTGTTTGAAAGTCATGATAAAACTGGTCTGCATTTTTATTTTTGCCATCAATGAAATATAGCCAGCTTGTGTTCATTACCAGCATAGATATTTATAACTATATCTGATTTTTTTTTCTTAGTTGTTAGATCTTTTATTGCTTTCCTTCCATGGGTTATCCGAGAAAACTGCATAGGCTCTAAGTTGTGGGAAGATTCAATCCTTATATCTTAATATGTGCCAAGAAAACCTATCATGTTGCTCAGCTGATTTGAGGGTTGTTTTGCTTTTAGATAAATATTTTTTAGACTGTATCTATTTATGACTTTAGCCCCTTGTGAATGGTTACTGCAGGTCATCTGTTGTTGGTTCAGAAGTATCAGTCAATCATACAGGAAAGGGAGCATGGGTGAAACTCGATGATTTCTTCCTGTGGGAAAGTGAGCAATCATTTTTGTTCTAGATGACTCCAATAGAAACTGTATTTCAGTCCATGGCTTTGTAAATGTTTGAAATAACATTTCTGAATTCTGAGGGTGTAAAGAAAGAACTATTTTTTTCCACCATCTATCCCTACTCAGTCAAAAAACTTATCCCTTAATGAATGTAGGAAAGACACTTTCATTACAAAAACAAATGTCAGCAAAAATATATTGCTCATTTTGCTTAACTATCTAATGGGTTTTGATGCTTCATTTTCCTGTCTTGACATATTCAGGTACGAGGTGCTCAACTCATTCTTGAACCTCAGAATTTTCATTGTGTCCCAAATGAGTGTGCATCCTTCATAAATACTGTAGGCTTTAGAATAATTCAGAATAATTTGTATCAAAGCATCTTTGTTTCTCCTAGACCCTTCCATAAATATATTGTTAGCAGCAGACTAGAAAGCTACAGCTCTGGTCGCTGTGAAGGACAGACAGATGTGCTGCTGTCAGCAATACAAATCTGCGGACCTCAGATGGACTCGGGCTGGAAGAAAGACAAACTCTACAGCCCAGCCTGAGTCCTCTGACAGGGCACACATGCAGGAGAAAGGTGAAGGGATCTTCTCCTCCCAGTCTGGGGAAAAGCTGTGTGTTTGTTCCTTGGAGGTTACTGGCCAGTGAGGGTCTCACTGGAAAGCTGGGAGGTGAGTTTGGGAAGCCCAGGGAAAAGCCTCTGCCAGGCTGAGGCTGGGAGGAGCTCAAGGAGCAGGGGCAGAGGTCCTGGAGTGAGGCGTTGGAGGGGGCTGTTCAAGCCCTTCTTCCTCTGGGAACAAATGCTTTGGACTGGCAGGTGTAGTCTGGAGCCAAGGGGTGACATCATGAGTTAATTGTCTCCATGGACAAGAACATTAATTTGCAATAATTTTTTGACCTGCAGACTTTCTAGAACTTCACTTGTTTGCTGCCATCTACACTAGAAGAACTGCTTGCTTTTCACTGTTGGTGCAAAGACCACCAGGGATTTACAGAAGAAACCAAGAGGGGCAAAGAAGCCTCGGTAGTCACAGCTATGCTCACTGGGTTTTAATAATCCCCTAACCACAGACCCCTCCACTCCTTCTGTTTCAAATCCTTATGGAAGGGAGGTGCTGTAAGTCTGGTTTTGGAAAGGTCCTGTGTTCTAGGTCATCATGGTTTCCACACCTTCTCTCAGCAGAGAGGGGAATATTAAAGCTGTCCCACAGGGCACGTTGGCCTTTCTGGGGGAGGAGAGTGATGGCTTACTTTAATCCTGTCTGGAAAGCAAAAGCAGATCTACTGTATTTTTATATCTCTTTTAATGAAATTTATCTCCAAATCCTTTTTTTTTTTCCTTTTTTTTTCCCCTCTTTCCTGAGACAGTGTGGGATAGCAGCACTCTATTCAGCATTAGAAAAGTACTATTTTTGTTTACTTTGTTACTTTGTGACTGCTGGCTTTGACAAAACCATGGATTGATTTTATCTGGTCAGGAAATTATTTCCATTCATCTGCAGCCCCGGAAACCTGCTTGGATCTTGGAAATGTGTCTGGTCCCAGTTTCAAATTGAATTGTCTCATTTTTATTTGATGTGAGTGAGTGTGGATGCTTAGATCATAATTCCATTTCTGTGCATCGTAATCCAAGGAGAAATCACTCACCCCTTTCCTCCCATTCCTCTCCCATTCCCCAGACAAACTTTGGTACCTCCCTCCTGTAACTGTCTGTCTGTTGTAAGTTTTCTGAAGGGTATTTACAGCACCGAAAAACTGTGCAGGGGAAACATATGTCTCCTTCTGTGAACTCCTATTTGTATGCACAAGCTTTCCTTGGGAGCACTGAAGATTAATTTCATTACTGATGTTTTCAGTGAACCTCTCTTTATATCCAGTGACTGCCATTCTTTACAAGGTCCTTGTAACTGGGTAGATAATAGTCAGAGAATAAGAATGTATAATAAGGTATTTGAGTTTTCTGTCTGGGTCTGACAGCCTCTTCTGTTAGTTAACACTCATACTTGTGAGCTTCCCAGATGTTCCCATTTTCAGGAACCTAAAAATGGTCAAACTAAGTTGCAGAGTAAACAGAGATTGGAAACTACCTCTATTTGACATCTCTCTGAGCATCACAGATATTCTTGATAACAGAAAGTCTGAAGGAACCTGACTGGGCTGAGTTCATTAGACAACATTATTGTAGCCTAATTGATTGCAGTTAACTTTTTCCCTCAAAACACAGGGCAGAGGGTCCCAGCTGAGCTTCTCCAGAGGTCAGAGTTAGGTGGGACATGGAAAAAGCAGCTGGTAGCAGACAGCCACTAAACAAATGAAACCTTGTTCCATGTTAGTCAGAGTCTGAGCAGTGACAAGGTGGTGGCAAAGGAGGAGTCACTGACCTCTCTGAAATCTCTGCATCCTCTCCTGAGCTTACCGGCATTTATCAGCTGTGGTAGCTGTTTTGTTTCATTTCAAGACAAGGCATTTTCTTTAAAATCTATTTTGACAAGTGCAATTCCTGGTAGAGTGACTGAGAGTCTGAGTGCATTAACTGATAAACTGGTTTGGGAATGGTTTATTAGCATAAATAGCAAATATGAGGTTCAGCACTAGTTAATGGGTAGTCCTTTTAAATCTCCTCAATCTGACGTAATTCCAGCCTATGACAAAAGGAGACAGAATAGAAAGAGGATAAGTTAAGAAACCTGGTGAGTTTCGTGATTGTAAATGGATTACACAGTAATACATTTTTTGTTTTTTCTTGGGTGTAGCTGATAGTAACTGGCACGTCCATGGCTTATCAATACAAGCAACAAACTGTATTGTTACTTAAGGTTTTTGAGGCTTGATAAAACAGATGATATTATAAGTTTGTTAAACAGCTTGTTTCACTTACTTAATAACATTTATTCACATAATAGGATGGAGTAAACTTTTTCTCTTCTCTGCTTCCTTACCTCTGCACTGCAGGACCTACAGATTGCACTACTGTAACCTGCCTTATAAAGGGCAATGGAGATTTGGTATATATTAAAATTTTACAAATCAATGTGATTTCTTCAAGAGATTTTGGGCAGTGTTTTTCCATGTTCTCTATGACAGAGAACAAAATTATTTTGAGAAAAAACATTTCAAAAGACTGGAGTGTTTGCTTTTCATCTGAGGCATTCAGACTTTTTATTAGCAGTATTAAAATATTTTTAGAGACACGCACCCCTTCATGAAGCTGATTTCCAGCTGATCTGTCTAAGCATGGAAGATGTTATGAAACAGGTTATTAACAGCCTGCTACAGAAGGTCAGTGTGCATCATTAGGCAAAAAATAGATACCAAATAACTTTAATTATTTGAAGATTGGCTAATATATCTCAAACTCATAATGAATCTCTGACTGGATGTGGAACCCAACCACTTTCTTATGTTTTCCTTTGGATTATTGGATAGGAGCAGGAATTGTAGAGCCAATAGTTAAAAATTCTGAACACTTTGTTTGAAAAGAATGTTTTACAGTGATGTCTTGCCTTCTGTGGCCGTGAGAGAGATTTTTATAAGCAGTCTGATGTGTTAGTGCTCATAACTGTAGCTTGTGATGATGATTGTTTCTTGGTACTGAATGAAGCGAGAGATCATAAAATCAAAATGCAAAGCTTTTAGCTGTACTGTCAGCTAGTTAGAAATCAACATCTTCACTACACTGGACAGAAACTGGACTGACTAATTCATCTGACTGAAAAATTGGATAGATTCTCCCAGAAGATGGCAGTGCACCTGTGAGTAGTGTTCTTCTACCAGCTTTGCAAGCTGTATCATTTCTAGCTGTTTTTTCAATACTGAGTGCAATAACAAAACAAGTAATGAAAGCAACTTCAGTTGGGTGTGGATACTGGTGGTACTTTTGATCTTGAAATCTGAAGTAAGCACTAATAAACCACAAAGGCCTGTCCTGCGTGGGTGGTGATGGACTGGATGCTTTTGGGTAGGTTGGCAAGTTACTCAGCATTTTGCTACACTCACCAGCACAATGAAGATCGCTTTTCCATTGGAGCCCTTAGATAATCCCTATGCAAAACCCATTGACTACATGAGAGCTTTAAAATGTGTCTGAGTTCTTAAAGTGTCATTGCTCTCAGGAATGGATCGATGTAGGATAACAGTTACTAAGAAATGGAATAAATTATAAGATTTGAAAGTCTGGCCATGTTACATCTTTGCTCCACTGTTTCTCATCAAAGAATTTCTTTGTTCAGATAGGGATCAAAAGCAGATGTTCAAAAATACCAAAAAGGACTACTTCTGTATTAGTTCTAGTCTAAGAGCAATCAGTAATTGCTGTAAATTTAGGGAAATTTCCAGTTCAGCTTCCAAAGAAGGAGTCTAAGTGTGGTTTTTCAAACATGTAATCAAACCAGAACTACTTAACCTTTCAAAAATTGATCCACTCCTTATCACGTTATTTATTTCAGAATTAGCAGTAGGGAATGCTAATATCTCTTTTTAAAAATCCATCTTAATCTATAGCTATAATTTGCAAATAAAACCCAGTAGCTATTCTATAGTGTTTGTCTTATGAACTGTTTGATATGCATATTTGCATGTATAAGTAAGATCTTTTTGTGATGTACCTGAATGAAGAAATGTTTGTAAAGAGTGGAGAGGGAAGAGAGGGGACTTTAGACACATAACAATGCTTACATGTAAATTTTGAAACTAAACTTTGCAATCCATGTTCTGTCTTATCCAGAATTACTACCAGTAAGCTAAAGAACATTTAAATATTTATTCTCTATAGCTTAGTCTGAAAAAAGAGTTCTGTTATGGCTCATTTGTAACCATTTATTTAGTTTTCCAAACAGCAAAAATGCACTAGCAGTAAAGAAAAATAAAAATTGCAGCTGTTTCTTTAACATAAAGCAGAGATGAAAAACAATTGTGTGTTCTTGTTCTGCAGTCAAATATAATTGCATATTCTTGTCCTACTGCTTAGACACCGTGGGTGCTAATTTTACTAAATTAACATAAGCTGCATCATTTCCTTTGCACAAAACACAAAACCAAGCAAGAAATTAAAATTTGGTTGTTTTTTTTTCTTTTAGTTTTCAGTTTCCTCCTCTAGTAAGTCATGGGAGCTGCAAGATACATTGGGTTCTTAATTTTTAGATGTCTGCCCTCCATTTTAAAAGTGTGTTTGTCTTCCTCATAGAATAAGCATCTTTAGTCTCCCTGAGGGCACATCTGTGATTGAACCCCTCATGACTCAGGCAAAATCTTCCTTAGCGCCTGAAGAGACACAGCGGCACCTTCCCATTCAAATGGCCAGCACACCTGTCTAGCCCATCTTTAATGGCCAAAATCACAATCCATACATTGTATGAAGGGAGCAGCAGTAACAGATTTGATCCTGTCACCTGTTCACCAGTGGAGCCTATTGCCAATACCCGCTTCACCTAATAATCCACCTTTCACTACTGAAAAGCATCCTTCTCCTTTGTCAGGAGAGGGCTTACATTAAATCACATACTCCCTCCCCCCAGTCACCTTTTTAACATCATTTTTCTGGTGCTTGCACGACTTGCAGTGCTCGTGTGTCTGACGGAGCTTTTGGGTTCAGTGCAGCCACTCATATCGTAACTGCTGGCATTTGCTGCTGTCTTTGTGTAATCTGGATATGCTGTGACATGTAAGTGATACTGCTTGCTATTTCCTTGTTCCTACTGTTTAAAACTCAATAAAAGTGAAAAATATCACTATACAAACTGCAAGTATCTCAGCTGACTATTCCACACTAAGGCAAGCTACCTCACCACAAATAAAATGTTGATATTACTTTCTTTGTGTATTTTTTCCCTTTGTTTCTTAGTGAATTCTCCACCTTTAATCTCATTGCTTGAGGTAAAATCAACCTTGTTATTTGGTCTAGAAGACTATTATTCTTGGCCAAATTCTGGGATGCTTATGCAAGCAAATGCTGTTTACATTAGAAGCAATAAAGACATTACTAAAAACGAAGGAGGGATCACAATGTGCGGCTTACAGTAGGGTCAGTGGCTCACAGAGCATTTTTCTTTAATTTGTTTTGTGAACTGCATGTGACATAAATAAAGCTGCTGTACTATCTGTAACTAAACCATTAAAACTGTCTTCTATCATAGGGTATTGTGATTAAACTTTTCAAATTTGTGTGCCTAAGATACTGAACTTACTTGATACTTTCTTCTACTGTAGCGTTATATGTTTTGAAGGGGTTGAAAGGGACTTCCTATCCAGCCACATTTTTGCCTGCCTCATATCTAATAATGGATCTGCCTGTCTTTCCCAAATGCTTTAAGAAGTTCATAGGACACACTGAAAATATGTAAGCTATATTGGGGTCTTTCTGATAGCTCAGTCACAGCTTTGTTGTTAAAACAGGAAAATGGGGGAAGCTGGTTGAAGTGCTTCTGCAATAATTAACTGTAACTAATAGCCTAATGCTTACAGTGCTCCCCTAGGAAGTAGGAGAGCCAAGTCAGAATTTCCCTTCAGCCAGAGTGGTTTCAAACATGCAGCTCCCAGGCCAGCCCTCACCTGAAACTCATCCCTCTGTTGAAACCGTGTCAATAGACAGCAAAAAAAGGGATGCTTCAGTGGGACAGAAGGACCATGTGGGCATCCTGCAGGCATCATAGATGACTAGCACTTGACTGGTTTGTCTTGGCTTGTCCACACTCCTCCTATGGTCCCTGATGGTGTTGTAGGCTCACGATCTGCTGCTCATACTCTAGCCACTGCCAACCAAGTCTAGGCAGTCCATTGCATCCAGTGCCCTGCAAACCAGTCTTCTTACTGGTGCTCTTTTGATATCAGATTGGGTAGCCTGAAGGTCCTGAGAAGGAAACCAGATCCTCACACAACTAAGCCACTCTTTTCAGCACACGATAGACTCATCCTGAAAACAATCTGGCCAAAACTTGCCTCCTTGACTCCTCAAGGACTTTGTGGGACTGCACACATTTCTGTTGGTATCCAAACCCAGAGCTCACAGAAAACAGCTCGTCTATGAACATGGGTGCTAGTTTAGCTGGTGGCTGGAAGCAGAGTCAAGTAGGTACACAAGCTATACCAGTTATTCTGAACACACTCTCAGACTGCAAGTACGACACCAAACATCAAGACTCAAAGAAGATGTTGTCCGGATACTGTTTACGGAGAACCTGGCTATGTTTGGGAGCTCTCGCAACTGTTCTGTCACTACCCTTTTCATAAGCCCCTCAATCTGTCTTTTCAATTGAATGTGCAGACAAGCGTCTGCTGTGCCATCTACCCTTGGAAAAAATTCACTTCTGTGAGTAACTCCTACTCAATAGACAACACATTTCCAGCGAAGACCTGAATTTGACCCTTTTCCTTCTGAGTTCTGTAACCACAGTTGTTGTCCCAGGTGGGCAGGATTTCCATAAGGTGCTGAGTTTTCCCCTAGAAGCATTCAGTACACCACAGAGGGAAGAGGAGTTGTGGACATAGCTACAACATTGTCTGCACCAATCTGTGCAAAGATAGAGTGCCTGCCTTCCCATCCTGTTGATCAGGGCACAGGAGTTGAAGAGCTGCTTTCCTTCCCAAAGCCAAGTGTTCCTGGCCCCTGAATAAAGTGTGTAGATAAAGTGTCTTACAAGCCCTAAGCTGCTGCTTCATGTGATGAGAGGTGACAGACCAGAAGCTGGCTTCATGCCCCTGTGGTGTTTTCAGCGTGGATGCTGAGGATGTCTCCTAAAAAGGGTGTCTTGGAGGGCATCATCTTTGATGGGCAGAAGAGCCAGGCAAGGGATTCAGGCTGGAAGGACCTTGGAAAGGACTGCAAAAAAGGTGAGCTGACTAAATGATGAATCTGAGTACAAGCCTCCTGAAGAGCAGTGACATGAAAGAGGTACAAAATTCCTTCAGCCATGGGACTTGGAAATCTTGAGCCTCAACATGCGCACACCTCGTGAGAGCTGTACGGGCTTAGGACTCAAATGCAGGAGCAAGATCTCTTTGTGGAAAACCCATTGAGAGGCTATGTCACAATATAGAGTTTATATCCAACTATAAATATGTTTAGGCAGGGGGAACATTAGGAGGTTGGTGAGGGAAATACAAGTTTCTTGCCAAGCTCTTTTTATTGATGAAAAGTCCTGGATGGTATTGAAAGCACTGTTTGCACAGCTCTTCTGCTATGCAAGTCTTCTGTTGTGGAGCATCTGCAGCAAAGCACTAACACCTTTCTTTAATCAAGAAATGACCATATATATCTGTCTCCTTTTCTCATAGGCTACATTTTTTGATTACCTAAACAACTTAGTAATTAATTACAGGCTGATCGCTATACATGTACACACATTTCCCTGAGAACTGTGGAGCAAGATGCTCAGATGATGTAGAAACAGGAAATTCTGTGAAGCTTTTTTGTGGTGAAGAATGATTCTTGCTGACTGATATAAATAAACCATATGGCTTGTCTGGTTAAATACGAGTAGTAGAGTAAAAATATTGAATTTATGTATTGAATATTTAATTTATTTTTCATCTCAAACTAGTTTTTCTTCAGTACTACAAATCAGGTGAATTATAGAAGGAAGATCTGAATAATTAATATAGTCAGTGAAGTTCAAAGAATACTCAATTAGGCCTACTGCGGACTTTCAATACACTTAAATTTCCTTATTGCCATAGAGAGGATGTAGTCGCTTCCAACTCAGGTGACTACAGTGCAGTATTTGGGTTCTAGGTAGCTCAGTCCTTTGGCCGTTTCAAGTTCTTAAGATCACTTTGGAGTGTATCTTTAGAGTTATAAATAACTCTCAGGACAAGATGATTTCTTGTGAATTCTTGTGAATTTATTGAACCCCCTTCAGGTTTCAATAAATTGAAGTGCAGTTACACTGCAGGAGGAGGGAATACTGCATTGTTGATAGACCATTTTTACACTGAGTTTCTGTGTGTGGGCTTGCATTAAATTACTGCTCTGACAAAGTACCAATCCCATCTCTGGAACACAAAGTGCTGAGTAAGTTTTACAATTGAAAAGGAATGCAATTCCATTTCTCCTCTTTGAATTGAAAGCAGAGAGTTTGAGAAAGGCAGCATATCAGAGTATTCTCACTGGAATTCCCATCACAAACTACAAGGAGGATTTTTACTTATTATAGCTTATGTTTTATTTGTGTATACATATACACGTACTTATACATAAAATTTATATATATTTATGCATGAGTATCAGTGTATTTAACCAATTGACTTAGTATGTGCACATAGGATAAGCTTGTACTCTTAAACACCTTTTCAATTATTTCTCTCAATTTCATGTAAATGGTTTGACAGCAGAGTTTTCCAAAAATCCTTGACTCAGTATGAACTGTAGAACTAAGCTGGTTGAGTCCATGATGGCCTTGTTTCACAACGTCCATGTATGTGATGTTCATTATGTGTGTTATTTTTCGCATATATTGTGGTAGCAATTATAGATACTGGACCAAAACCACTTCACTTTATATTGACAGGTTTTGTCAATTGGCAGTATCGTATTGATAGTATCGACAGGAGCTATTTGGGAAAGGAGGATTTAAGAGAGATACAGTTTTTTTTTTTAATAATCTAAAAGGCATTCTGCAGCAGAGCTAGGACTGAGGTGAGGGTTAAGTTTCAAAACAGTCCTATAGATCTTCATTTTTTTCCCAAGTCCTTTTTTTGAGTTTTTTAATGTAATCCTTTCTATCATGGCTTTATATACCTTAGGAAAGAAGTCTTTTACATTTGTCAATGATGCCTCAAAAAATTTCAATGTGCATTTGCAAGAAAAGTGCACCAATTATGCAGAGTTGGTTTGATTAAAAAAAGAGTGGAGAAAGATATGTGACAACCTTGGACAATCAAACTCATCTCACTGGGCCATTGATACAGTCTTTGTGCACCAGACACATTGGCCTCAAGCCAAAGCTGCTATTTTCTGAAGGGATTTGATTAACATCACTACCCCAAGAAACATTTTCTCTCTTTGTTGCAGAGTTTTGGGTCATATCAACCATTGGCCCCCAGCAATGTTCAAAGGGGTTTTGTAAGCATCCAAAACTATTTGTATGACTCCATTCTTGGAAGACAGAAAAATGGGGGAAGGAAAGCAGACGGGATCTTCTTCTGCTGCTGAAACCCCTGCAGTATCCTGTCCCAGGAGGGAATCCTTATCCCTGGGAGGATTGTTGGCTAACTCTTATTTCCTGTCTGTGACCTTAGATAGCAGCTAGAATATAAGGACCTGCTATTTTATGAGGAGAGTCAAGTCAGATTTTCTACCTTTTCCCTAAGAAGTTGCCTAGGAGGAGCTGTGGTGACAGCTAACAGCAGAAGATAAGCAAGTGATTGACCAGTGTTTTCAGGAATATCTAGAATGTAGACACTGGTTTTCCTGTCATCTTGCAAATGCTGCTGGCATTTCTTAGTGGTAGCCATAGAGAACTGCAGAGAAGGACAAATGGGGAATGAAACATGTTGGTAGTCTTACCAGGTTGGCTTCTGTAGTGCAATCCTTCAGTCCTAATTGAACAGGTTCTAGCGCATGGGACTTTCTCCTGCTGTTGTGTGATTTGATGCACTGGGCACATTACCTGTAAGTTACATGGTACAAGTTACTATCATGTTACCCACTACCTGAAGAATAATACACAGTGAGCAAGTAAGCAACACTATTGATGTGTACAACTCATGCCTTTGGTACATGTGGGCAAGATTAAGAAGAAAGTATCTATTTTTGTTATATCACAAAAGCTGTTGCAGCACAACACAACACACTGTGCAGTTCATGTGTGCATCCTGTACTGCTTGTATACCAACTACACCTTCACCGGTATTTTGAAAACCTTGCATAAGTTTTGAGATAAATGATATCTGATGCATAATAACCATGTCAGTAAACTTAGTGCATCTTATTTAATTAGCAAGACCTTGGTTAGCAGAAGGGCTTTACCCATAGGGTGTATTGGGATGCAGCTGTAGCCTTCTCCCATTAGCACTTCTTGGGAAATTGCTTTTTCTGTTTCACAGGACTCAGTTCCCTTTGTTGCACATCCTGCCTCTGTTAGCACCACCTTTCTATTGACCTTGGTGTTAATGCACGCTCTGTTAACACAACAACTGAAAAGTGTCTGAAACTGATTTCAGTAAAGATGCTAAGGAAGGGGTAGAAGTGTCTTAAATCATTAATTAACAATCTGTAGTGAAAATGTGTTTCTACTAGTTAGCTCAGGGATTCAAAGCCATGACTGCTGGGTACTATTCCTGGCTTTCTTACATGTCACTGTTTGAAAAACAATTCAAGCACTTGCAAAAAGCATGCAGCGATTCTGTACCATTCAGTGTGCTGTTTGATATGGAGGTGCTGGAGGCAGTAGGTGACCTGCAGCATCACTAAGAAGAGGTACTTCTTTTGACTTCCCTCAAAATATGAGAGGGGACAGTAATATTTTTCTACCTCACTGTGGTCTCAGGAGATAAAATTAATAATTACTGCAAAAGATGCTGAGTTCCTCTGATTAAGAGTTCAGTATACATGGTATATAATTAACTAGTTTTTATAAAGTACTTTGAAATTCTAGGGTGATTCAGTGGTTGTATTAAAAATAATGTGTTTGCTGCCTTCTGCAAATAATTTCTCCTATTATGCAGTTGTTCCTCAGATCTTTATGCACATGCTTACTATTAAGCACATGGGCAGTTCCTTTCAAGTTATTTGGAATATTAGAATTTGTGGAAAATAGAATTCCCCTTTGATGTTTTACAAATATCATCACTTGTTTTATATTTACATATGTATTTATGAAATCAAATTAATACAATTATCCATTTACTATACTACTTGAGCAAGCTAAATTTTAAGAATGTTTTTAATTATCCTGAACATTATCTCCCATTTCCTCATGCACGTATCAATTTTTAACTGAATGCTTTGGCACAAGAAACCTTGGCTATTCCAAGACATGAACATTATTGATATTGGTTTGTATTACAAAAGATCCTGGAGATCTTTTTTTGGAGACAAAAACTCTTTGCACTAAGAAACTATAAAGCTGGAACAAATTACATTTTGTGCTCTTTTGTGCTTTATAAGCAAGCTGAAAACAATAACAGTTCATCCTGAGCATATATTCAACTAGTGAAAATCAGGCAATAGGCAGAAATTCTGAAGGTGGATAGTAAGGAAGTTTGAGAGACTGTAAAGGAATCAGGTCTGATACATGCCTTCAGTGATAAAGAGAAGTTTGCCATTGACCTCAGTGCTATAGGGACTTTGAATTTGAGAAGGAGTGAGCTTAGCATAGTCACACATTATGTTCAAGAGGAACCCAAAATCCTGGATCCCTTCTGAAAAATCTTGATTCTGTCATGCTAGGGTAGGTGTCTCCAGGAGATGCACTCCGGCATTTACTGCGGCTGTGTTGCACGGCCCGTGTGACACCGTGCCTGCAGCTATACGTATATCTCTGTATGAGTACATCCACATTTGTGCGTGGCGTGGTGCAGAGGCAGAAGGATCAGGGTTTGGTTTGGCGTGCTCTGTTGTGGTCCTAGGACAGTAGGGCCACTTTGCATCTTTACTAGCGATGGTGTCTGCACCCACTGCTGGTCTCAGCCATGCACTGTGTGCTGCAAAGCAGATTTGTGTCCGGCTGTCCCTGACTGCCTTGCTGTCTTCAGTGCAGCTCCAGGCACACAGAGACCTGGGTGATGGAGGCCCTTGCAGCTGCATTGCAAAGGGGACCTAGGTGGAACGGGACTGCAATTTTGGTTCCTCTGGGAGAGAGGCGCGTACTGAAAGACACCAATGATGTCATATAAGTGCTAGTTCAGGGGATGGTTGGCCATCTTTCGGCATAGGAAGAGTCAATACCAGACCATCTACATACTTCCCTTTACATACCACTTTAATTACCTGTTTCCACTTTCATAGCCTGCAGTAATATAATGAGAGCTGAATTGTTTTGATTATAAAAGTAGCCATGGAATTAGTTTAGAAAGATAATAACATATTTTTTCTGACATTAGACGCCAACAGCTATAACACTTGTCTTCAAAATATTTTGAAATTATACATCAACAATGTCAACTGACTTCTGATATTCATTTTTGCAGTGGGAGGCAAGTTTTGCCATTCCCCCCCCCCCTCTTTAAATAGTATTTTAGTTTTAAAATGAGCATTAGAACCATCTGGCTCATAAACAGTAGGCAAATAACATTTCTTCATGATTGATTATGCAACATAACCTCAGGTAAGTGTAGCATGACCAGTTAATTGAAAATTGCTTTCCATTTAGAATTCAGTCTGTGCTAGCCAATGATAAATAATTATTTCATCTGGCTCATTTCACATTATACACTTTAAACACTCAAGTCCCTCAGTGACTTTAAAAAACAAAGCTATTATTCTCTATTCCACAACTTTTCAATGCTATTTTTTTTTATGTTTCACTCTCCTATTTTATTAGCACTTTTTTACTTTTGAGTTGCATTTATTCAGACATATGGGGGAGACAGCCTATTTTATCTGTGCTTCCTTATTTCCCTAAGGATCATTCCTTATTTAAAATATAATAAAAGAACTGAGTGAACTCTTTGACTCAACTGTTGTGGAGTAGGTGCTATAACCTGCAATTACATTGTATATTCAGAACTGAAAAGATCATGTTGGTGCCTGGGAATGGAGAAAAATGAACTATGCAAAACAATCAAATTGAGAAACGGATGGTGCAAAATTTGTGTATTTTGTATTATCAACTTCAAACAGTTCATGGTGGCCTGGAGCAATTTTCAAGTCAACTGAGACCAAATCATAGTCACACGAAATGCCCTGTTATCATATGAAACAAAAAGATGGAATTCTTTACATTGCATTTCATCTCAGGACTTCAGATTAGCTTGAACCAGTGACAAGACACAGGGTGACATTTCCCTCTCAAATTTATCAGAGCTTCTTTCTGGAAATGCTGTTGCTATTAATCTAGTTATTGACAATTCTAATCATAGGTGATGTAAATATTTATGTGACTGTAAGAGTGTTATATCTCATTTCTTCTTTCCTTCTTGTTCGTTGCATTGATGTGTTCTGTCTTTCATTTTTCTTCAAGTAGCAGCATAAGCACTTTAGAGGCGCAGCATGCATACCTTCAATATATGTTCATTCTCTAAGCAGCTTTATGGCACTACCGCAATTATTTACAATAATACGTGTTCAAATATTAAGATACTGGGTTTATTTTCCATTCGGCTTGTTGCTGACAACTGGCAGATCAGCATGCAAAACAGGGAGCTCAGCCTGAGTGCTTGATTTAAGCTGAGCTGAATTTATGTCACAAGATTAGTGAAAGGAAATAAAATCTAAAATTCTGATTCCTTAAACTCTCTGAGATGATTTGCTGCAATATATAGAAAAAGAGAGACAGAAAATCATAATACGGTTACTGATTTGCATTTGATGGGAAGAGATAATAGCTGAAGAGCTCAATGTGGTGATATTCACGTCAGCCATTACATCCCCTTCTCACCCTATGTAATCAAAGCCCTATGTAAAGTGGCTCATTACTGTGAATGTTATGACACTAAAGGTTGAGAAGAAAGAGTGTTAAGCTCTTTTTCTCAGACATGACATGCTTCTGTTTTGAGCAAAATGTTTAGCTTTATTTTTTTAATGAGGTACATCATCAAGTTTGTCTCCCATACAGATATGTTAGCTTCAGACATTCAGGTGGAATAGACAAAAAGAAAAGATTGCAGTAATAAGTATTTTAAATTACGGAAGATAAGAATATATTTCGGTAAGCAAATCTCAGATTTTTGCTCTACTTCTACATGAAGCATTAAAAGTCTACACTAGGTGTCAGATTCTCCATACTGTTATACCTGCCTTAAACTAAAGGAAATTTCTGTAAATGGACATAAATGGACTCGAGCTATCAGAAAGTTAGGAGCCATCCATGCTGCTAGAAATAATTTTCTGCCTGATAACAGTAATCTTTTCTTTAGAGAAAGATGTCCGCTGTAATTTTGTTTTTCTAATCTTATTTTTATACTAAGAGGTCAAAGTGTTTGGTGTTTTCTTTGGGGTTTTGGTTTTTGGGCTTTTTTTTTTTCAGTATTTAGGACCCAGATTATACATTGAAGAACAAAAAACTTTTGCATTTACAAGTTTTAACCTAATCCCTGGCTACAAAGCAAGGGTCCTGGAATAATATGCTATTATGATAAGAATCATCATCTTGAAGTTAGATTATCTTGGCTGCTGCAAACAAAATAAAACCAGTGCACATCAATATATAAAAGACATAAAAATATTTGAAATAATTTAAAAATATTCAAGAGAAGTGCATTTCTTCTTAATTCTACCAATTGCTAGTACCAGTACCAGGAGTAATGTCCCAACAATATTCCACATTTCCTGTTAATTTTACGATTCTTACACTCAGAAAAGAATATTCTCCTGACAGGTCTGAGTAGGGTCCATACTGCTTCCTTCTGCAAAGTTTTTGTTACCCAAGAAAACTAGCTATTCCTGAAGTTCTTTTTCATTTCTCAGTGACATATCCTGCCCAGTAAAAGCTGAGGAAGAATTCTGAAAGTCAGTATTTTTGTCATAAATCTCTTCTCATATCTAACTTACTGCATGCAAGGATCTTGTTCTAGGTTAAACAGATTTAAAGAGCGAGAAACACAAGCAAATGCATATTCATATTTGAATAGTGCATGGATACCCTTTTGCTTAGCCTGGATTGCCCTGTATTAAGTCCTTATAAATCTAGAGACCACAGCTAGATACAGACAGAAGATAAGTAATTATACAATTACTTACTTGTGCAATAAGACTTCAGAACAGCAGTTTCTTAACCGCTGTAAAGTGTTCTGGCAAAGAAAGCATTGAGGGGAGTTTTGCAATTGTATAAAGGTATTTCTACATAAGAAAAGGGGCACGGAGAAATCCAAAGGGTACTGAACTGAGAACTTAACTGGATGAAGGCAGCTGGCAGTGTTGTCTGAGAGAGGAAAGTTCTTGACAATGAAATGGGATGGTAATTAGCACAGAGAGATGGGATATAAATAGTGACATCTACAGGACCTTGAGGAAAATAATGGTCACCTCTTCCAGCTCTGGCCTAATACTCTCTGAGGAGAGTCTTCTAAAATATCTAGTGGCCTGGATGTTCAGTGCCATAAATGTTAACTGGATCATTCAGAAAAACCAGCCCTCCACACTATACCATGGAAGTCCTACAGATGGGATCTACACGACTCCAATGGTGGGTGCATGAACTCTGAGTTTGGTTTGGTCATTGAATTTCCTTGGGGAAGCCACTTCATGTCTGCTTCTCCTCTGTCCCTTCACTGCACTGGTCTGCTGCTCTCCTCCCCTCCATGCGTTGTCATTTAGATAGGAAGCAGTTTGTTACAGACTCTTCTGTTGGCTTATCAGAAGCAGTGTTTTATTCTTAACTCTGCCACATACTGCATGGGTGACCATGGCAAGTTGGATCTCATTATTTGTCAAATGGGAATGATGATACCAGTTCCCCCTCTACAGTACCTTGAGACTGGTAATTGGCATATTATTGTATTACTTCAATTATTAATATAGAGCAACTACCTCTTGTTTTGGTATGCTGTATCCCTTTAAGTGTTTTAGCTGACTATCCATCTTTTGCAGCTATTAGCTCACCTCCTAGAAAAGATACTCCAGAGATCATAGACCAAATATGACTAATGGATAGGTCAAACATCACAAGTACTTGGAAAGAGCTCAAAAGGCTCCAATTTCTTGTCCAATATAGTAAATGTTTTGGGCATCCCATACTTTCCGCTCAGCTCATCCCATGAGACTGTGGTTAAATGGTAGCAGAATAAGTGTTCTTAGATTAACTGTCTCCAGTTGCAGACTGCAGTCACACTTACAGGATTCACAAATGCAACCATCACTCAAGAAAACAACAATGAAAGACCAGGGTTTTAAAAAGGAAACACTTCAATGTCAACATGAGAACCTGAAACAGAGCAGACCTACATCCAAGTTTGAAAATGAACTGCAAAGAGTCTAAAAAGGACTGGAGCATTTAAAGGACAAATTGCAATTCCCACTAAAATAAATAAGTCAAAACACATAACTAATGTCAAAATAGGAAGAAGAATTTCAGAGCAGATTCAAAATGACTTCTGGGCAGTAAGTCTGTAAAACACGCTTTAACCTCCTTTGCACATTAGTGACAGAATACCAATGCAATACATTCGAATGTTGCTACTACGCTATTGAAACTGGCAATAAAACAAATGAAAGAAGCTCAATTTTCTACTTAAATTCAAGGCATTAAAGTGAATGTGATTCTTCACAGTACTTTCAGCAGACACTTTGGTCCTTGTAGGCAAGAATCATAAATCATCTTCTGCACCAGAGCTCTAGAACATGTTGCAGATCTAAACATTTCGGTTACATACACTAAAGCCCATTAAAAAGAAGTCTTTGACTCTGCTTAATAAAAAAAGAATTCTCCTGTGAACTGGAGGACATAACCTCAAATCAAAACCCAGTGAAGACATGTATTTATTCAGCAATCAATAAACACATTTTAACTTATTTGCATTTGTAGAGAGCTTTAGAAGGCTGTCATTCTAACAAGAGTCATTATTCTAGTTGTTTTCATTACGCAGGATTGTCTGTTTCTTTGTGCTTATAGTCAGGAAGAAGTGCCAAATGAGGAGTATTCATAATCAAATATGATATACAAAGAATTTTATGCCTGATCATTATTTTATCATAAATATTATTTGCACACAAATATTAGATAAAAAACACTTTCCTGCTTCAGAGCCTTGAATAAGTGTAGGTTTAGAGGGGGAGGAACATTTTATTTTACCTCTAGAATTTCATTCCTAAACATATAGCTGCCCTTATGTTTATAAAGAAACCTTAAAACCACATTGAAATGTAATGCATAACCCAGGATTTTGGACAAAAAACATGGGACTTTTATTGTTGGTGGCTTTAATATAATTTTCTCTATTTTCAGAATAAAAGTACTGAAAAAAATACTTCAGAATGAGTAAGTGGGGAATGAAGAAACCCCAAATCTAGCTGCTGGCAATAAAGAATTTGTTTGTCACATGATATCGCATTTGGTATGTGGGCAGGCTGGAAGTACTGCAGAAACAACCGATAATCTCGTTGGTCTCTGACTTTTCAACTTTGCTTGCGCAGCTGTTTGTTTATTCTGCTATTTATATTCCAACTGCCACTTGGAACATGCTTAAAATATGGAAGAAATTCCCAGAAAAATAGCTTAAATCAGATGGACTCACTTCCAGCCTTCCTTACTTAAAAAGGGGAAAGAATCCTAAAAGTAATATGACTCGGAGAAGCGCACATCTTAATTTTACAAAATATAGATCTAACTTCAGATTAGAACAGAACTGGAATGACAGGTCCAAAATTTAGTTTAGAAGAGGGTTTTTTTCTTCAAAACACTGTTCTTACAGGCTGCTTTCCACAAGGGAGACATTTCTTAAGATTGTTTTTCAAATGTAGTACCTTAGCTTTATTCTTAATTTCAAGTCCTTTAATGAGAAATAGTAAAATCTACTTTGTATGCAGGCTATCTTTCTTTGGTTACCCAACCAGAATGAGTTTGAATAATTTGTTTCAGACCCTTTCAGCGCTAAGGACTGAGACACCAAGAGGGTCATCTCTTGTGCAGGAATGCTACCTTTGCTTTCTCAGTTCAACCTAAATGTTCCCAACACACACATTGTGGTTTCATAGAATCCTGGAATGGTTTGGGTTGGAAGGGACCTTAAAGATCATCTAGTTCCACCCCCTGCCATGGGCAGGGACACCTCCCACTAGACCAGGTTGCTCAAAGCCCCATCCAACCTGGCCTTGAACACTGCCAGGGATGGGGCAGCCACAACTTCTCTGGGCAACCTGTTCCCAGTGCCTCACCACCCTCACAGTGAAGAATTTTTTCCTAATATCTAATCTAAATCTACTGTCTTTCAGTTTAAAGCCATTACCCACTATCACAACACTCCCTGATAAAGAGTCCCTCCTCATCTTTCCCGTAGGCTCTCTTTAAGTACTGGAAGGTCACTATAAGGTCTCACTGGAGCTTTCCCTTTTCCAGGCTGAACAACCCCAACTTTCTCAGCCTTTCCTCACAGGAGAGGTGTTCCAGCCCTCTGATCATGTTTGTGGCTCTCCTCTGGACCTGAATGCAGGACTTCAGGTGGGGTCTCATGAGAGCGGAGCAGAGGGGGAGAATCACCTCCCTTGACCTGTCACGCTTCTTTTGATGCAGCCCAGCATATGGTTGGCTTTCGGGGCTGCAAATGTACATTGCTGGGTCACACTGAGCTTCTTGTCAACCAACATCCCCAAGTCCTTCTCCACAGGGCTGCTCTCAACCCACTCATCACCCAGTCTTTATTTGTGCTTGGGATTGCCCCAACCCATGTGCAGGACCTTGCACTTGGCCTTGTTGAACTTCATGAGGTTGGCATGGGCCCACCTCTCCAGCCTGTCCAGGTCCCTCTGGATGGCATCCCTTCCCTACAGTGTGTCGACCACACAACACAGGGTTGGTGTTGTTGCCAAACTTGCTGAGGGTGCATTCAATCCCACTGTCCCTGTCACCGACAAAGATGTTAAACAGTGCCGGTTCCAATATCAACCCCTGAGGAACACCACTTGTCACTGGTCTCCACTCAGACATCAAGCCCTGGACCGCAACTCTTTGAGTGCAACCATCCAGCCATTTCCTTATCCACTGAGTGGTCCATCTGTCAGATCCATTTCTCTCCAAGTTAAAGACAAGGATGTCATGTGGGACAGTGTTGAATGCTTTGCACAAGTTCAGGTAGATGATGTCTATTGCTCTCCCCTTATCCACCAACACTGTAACCCCGTTGTAGAAGGCCACCAAATTTGTCAGGCACAGATTTGCCTTTAGTGAAGCCATGTTGGCTGTCACCAATCACCTCCTTATTTTCCATGTGCTGTAGCATAGTTTCCAGGAGGATCTGGCCCATGATATTGCCAGGCACAGATGTGAGACTGACTGGCCTG
This sequence comes from Buteo buteo, assembly GCF_964188355.1. Lineage (NCBI taxonomy): Eukaryota > Metazoa > Chordata > Aves > Accipitriformes > Accipitridae > Buteo > Buteo buteo. Next base: position 12,071,626 of record NC_134187.1, on the reverse strand, counting down.
TGGTTCCCTCAGTCTTCCTTTTTCCCTTTTTTAAAAATGGGGGTTATTTTTCCCCTTTTCCAGTCAGTGGGAAGTTCCCCAGACTGCCACAACTTCTCAAATATAATGCATAGTGGGGTAGCCACTTCATCAGTCAGTTCCCTCAAGACCTGTGGATGCATCTCATCAGGTCCCATGGACTTGTGCACCTTCACATTCCTTAGACGGTCTCAAACCTGATCCTCTCCTACAGTGAGTGGTTCTTCATTCTCCCAGTCCCTGCCTTTGCCTTCTGTGACTTGGGTGGTGTGGCTGAAGCACTTGCTGGTGAAGACTGAGGCAAAAAAGTCGTTGAGCACCTCAGCCTTCTCCATATCCTGGGTAACCAGGTCTCCTATTTCCTTCTGGAGAGGACCCACATTTTCCCTAGTCTTCCTTTTATCACCAGCGTACCTATAGAAGCTTTTCTTGTTGCCCTTGATGTCCCTGGCCAGAGTTAATTCTATCAGGGCTTTGGCTTTCCTAACCTGATCCCTGGCTGCTCAGACAACTTCTCTGTATTCCTCCCAGGCTACCTGTCCTTGCTTCCACCCTCTGTAGGCTTCCTTTTTGTGTTTGAGTGTGTCCAGGAGCTCCTTGTTCATTCACGCAGGCCTCCTGGCATTTTTGCCTGCCTTCCTCTTTGCTGGGATGCATCACTCCTGAGCTTGGAGGAGGTGATCCTTGAATATTAACCAGCTTTCTTGGTCCTCCCTTCCCTCCAGGGCTGTATCCCACGGTACTCTACCAAGCAGATCCCTGAAGAGGCCAAAGGCTGCTCTCCTGAAGTCCAGGGCAGCAAGTTTGCTGGGCACCCTCCTCGCTGCCCAAAGGATCTTGCACTCCACAATTTCATGGTCACTGCAGCCAAGGCTGCCCTTGAGCTTCACATTCCCCACCAGCCCCTCCTTGTTGGCGAGAACAAGGTCCAGCATAGCATAGCATAGTTTATGAATAGTTTCAATTTTTCATTCCAATGCAATTACTGAAATAAATGTTTATACTTCCAATTGAATTTAAGGGCCCCACTTTAAGCAGCACCATGCAAAGGTAACTATCTTTTATTCATCTTTTATATCTATGCAGGAAACTATCTTTTACCATCTATTCAAATCAGGAATTACAATAATGAGTCATTGCCGTGGATATGAGCTTCTAGGGCTCTGAAGGACAAATCTGTCCCTTCCCACTTCTACCTTCACTTTGGTTTTCTACATTCTTCTTTGTCCTTTGCTTTATTTTCTAGCCTTCTTCCTTCCTATGGAAAGATAACTTCATTTTCATTTTCCCATTGTGTCTCTACACTGATACTGATCTAACTTAGCAGCAGCAAGAGTCAGACTTCAGCAGTCTTGAAGAAAACTGCATCCAAGGATATCTTTAACAGCACAAAAAACTTCCTAGTTTTCAGTAGCTGTTCTTAAAACCACACCCATAAACAGGGAAATTGGGCTAGCTATATGCAACAAGAAAAACTCAGAGAGAGAAACATGGGATCCCTGAAGCATATAGACTTCTCAAGTGAATTTTTAAAAGGAATGTAGTTAGAATTTAGGATGTCGTCTGAAATCTGAAATCCTCAGGTCTGCAAATGCCTTGTTATCACTGGTGGAATTACAAGGGTGCCTGAAGTTCTGCCCTGCAAATCCTCCTTCTTGCAACTCTGTGTCTTACCTGACTCCAAATTGGGATCCTTTAATTTGCTTTGCTACCTAGTTCCTTGAAAGACTCAGTCCAAGGTGTTCAGGCTATACCTATGGTGTATCTGTGGGAATGAGCACAACAGCATCAACTACTTTTATGAGACTAGCTGATTAATTAACTGGAAAGAGAAGTCACTTAATTTGTAGTTCACCTGGATCAGGTGTTAGGGGTAAGTCACCCCAGGGATAGGTAACACACCCCACGAGCTCTTCATGCTGAAGACGTTCAAAACTGTTCATCAGGAGACTATCCAAACTAGAGATGATCTTAGGGTCTGTTGTTCTCCCTTTCCTTGAAGCCTTTTTGTTGTGCAGCAAAGAAAGAGCCACTGGACTGACAGAAAACACAAGAACAAGCACAAGTCTTTAATCCTGTTATCAGGAAATTTTCCTAAAAAGGGTGAGTTGTGGATTCCTGTTCTTGTCCCAAGCTGTGTTTATGTATTAAATGTTAAACAGCCAGTGAATAAAATAAATAAAACATGCTTGAGAGCTGGGACTGGAACCTGTGACTTAATCTCCAAGGCAGAGAGTTTTGCTGTCACTGACTGGCCTAGCTAATCTTAAACTTTTTCCTGCAGAAATTCAGGACACCCTTACAGAGAAATGATTTCTAACTTGCTGTCCAAGACTCTTTGCTGGGAAATGGGCGATTTGGCAATATCCCAGGCCAATAACTCTCCCCTGGTGTGTTATAAGGAGTTCGTGTGCCCAGCTCAAGGCTGAACCTTGCTTGCTAGAACCGAGGACCTAAGCCTACCCTCCTGGTGCCAGTACAGACATCTACACTTGGTGTTACATCCAGGCAGGGCTGTTCTCTGGCATGGAGGCCAACGGTCAGAGTACTGCCTGCCTTATTGCTGTTCAGCTCTTTTACCCTTCAGAACAGGGTGCTTACAGCAAAAGTAGCTGTTGGTAACGGCCACCAGCCCCTGCTGGTTTACCAAGTATGTCCAGGGGCTGTCTGGGAGACTTAAGTGCCAGTTTGGGTCATTGTAACAGCTTAGCTGTTGTGCTGAGTTTGGCTGGGGTAGAATTAATTTTCTTCATAGTAGCTAGTACGGGGCTATTTTCTTGAATTTGTGCTGGAAACAGTGTTGATGATAACACAGGGATGTTTTCGTTCCTGCTGAGCAGTGCTCACACAGAGCCAAGGGCTTTGCTGCTTCTCCTCCCACCCCACCAGCGAGGAGGCTGGGGGGGCACAAGGAGTTGGGAGGGGACACAGCCGGGACAGCTGACCCCAAATGACCAAAGGGATATTCCAGACCATACAACGTCATCATCAGCATATAAAACTGGGGGAAGAAGAAGGAAGGGGGGGACATTTGGAGTGTTGGTGTTTGTCTTCCAAAGTCCCCGTTAGGTGTGCTGGAGCCCTGCTTTCCTGGAGATGGCTGAACACCTGCCTGCCCATGGGAGGTGGTAAATGAATTCCTTGTTTGGCTTTGCTTGTGTGCATGACTTTTGCTTTACCTATTAAACTGTCTTTATCTCAGCCCATGAGTTTTCTCCCTTTTACTCTTCAGATTCTCTCCCCCATCCCACTGTGAGGGAGGTAAGTGAGTGGCTGTATGGTGCTTAGTTGCCAGCTGGGGTTAAACCACGACAGCCGTGTAGAGTCAAGTTCCTCTGCTTGGGAACATTCCCTCGGACTGTTTAATTTATTTTAAACACAGCCATAGTGATCTGTCACAGTCATGCAGGAAGCATCTCATCCTTTGGCTAATCTGGATTTATTACACTAAGCAATAGCTGGGGCCCTGGCTGCAGGCACTGGTGCTCCGCAGTCTCTGCTACTCATGGAGCACACACCGACTGCGGCAGCCGACAGCCCCGTGCAGCGCGGCGAGACAGCACCTATCAGCGTGGGGCCTCTCGGGACCTTCTTCGCCATCAGGAAGGACAGAAACTTCAAGAGAAGGAATGGGGGACATCTGTGAAGCAAACTATGTCAATCATGTGCACGTAACTGAGGTGTAAGCCATCTTCGCTCTTGAACCAGAAGCTCTTGCTCTTGGCACTGGTTGCTTGATAAAGTGTTAAATACTGGTTTTTTCCCACCTTAGGTCTCTGATTGCCCACAATAAGTAATAAATTCTTGCATAAAATCAGCATCGATCATCCTAACCTCCTTTCATTTTCAGCTTTGAATAGAAAAGACCTGTTTGGGCCTTTTCAGGTCCTTTGTTAATTCCAGTTGTGTGAAATCCTTTTTAAGGTCATTTTAATTAATGGCTGAAGTATTCTGAAATGGCCAGAAAGACCGTTTCTAGTTTTGGATGACAAAATATACCAACAAACCTTTAGATGTCCCTTGACTTATTTGGCGCTACGTGATGCAAAACCACCACAGAATATTGGACTATTTACTTATAAATCAAATATACATTTAAGCACTGACATTTTAAAACCTTTGGTCCCAGTGTGTCAAGGAAGCAGCTTACCTAGTCCATGGCAAGCCACAACTTTGTGTTATAGTGCAAAGGCATCAGGAGTGAAGTGGAACTTCACCCTTACTTCATTGTTCGCGGTTGGATAGCACTAGATTAACAGCAGGAGCTAATGAGCCGTGGGCTGGTGCACGTGCATGCTTGAGTTAAGAATGAGACAAGGTATTCTGGCCCAGCTTTGACTGCTGCCACCAGCCTCCTGTCAGTGCTCTAAATCAGGGCAATATCACTTCATTATTGCTTTTAATAAATATTAATGTTCACTGAATCAGCTATATGAGCTGGGCTTAGCTGGCATACTGCAGAACTGTCAGATGTTCTGAACAGCAAATGTAACATATATCTTTCTTACATTTGCATGGAAAATCCTGCAGAAAATAAAGCTCTCATATTGCTATTTATTTGGATGTTACATATAAGAAGAAAACATCTGTCAAGGAACAGAAGTTATTAACTGCTTAGTGCATTTCTCTGTATGTCAACCACCATCTTTTACACTTTAGAGGATGTATACAGCTTATGAGTAGGCCTTATGGATCAGCTGGTTGACAAATGTGACTTGATGAAAGTTTTTAAATTCTATAGAGTTACTGGAGCGATATGATTTACAGAAACTGAAGAGCATTTTTCAGGTTCAACAATTTTTTGGCCATATTCTGTAGATTCCAGATACTGATTAGACTGCCCACTGGGATCTACTGTGCTGTAACAGCAATACCATGAACTTTGTACTTGCAAAATCTCGTAGCATTTTGGGAGCATACATACAAGTGAAACTAGGACTATATCTACTATTTATGTGACTACTACATGACAACACGTTCTCAGGCTTTAATGGGTCTTGCCATTCCACCTAGTAGTGCTTAATTATTGATAAGCCTTGTAGTAGGCAGAGCATGGGATGGCATATGAGATCTACAATAACGGGTTCAGAATTTATTTTGGGGTGGTATGGTGAAGGGTTGGCAGACAAACAGGTTTGCATAAGGCTTGTTTCCATAGGAAACTGGATACTCTCGCTTTCACTCTTTCCCTTGAACTACTCTAAAACTCTCAATTTCTGAAATATCTTTTGATATAAATGTGCAGGGCAAATAAGAAATGTATGCTGAAAAAAAGTGCCATTGCATGAATTTAGCAATATGATTTATTTTATTCTGGTAGCATTACATTTTCCCAGAAGCAGACCCAGTGGGAAGGTCCCATGAGTTACCTAAGATTAACTGTTCCTTTTAGTTTTCTTGAATATAATTTTTTGCAAATCTTCTGTTAAGCCTAAAGAAAACTAGATAAAATGTACATTTTTAAGATGGAAGGCCTATGACAAACAACTTATGACAAAGAGAAAGGATATATCTAATATTAAATTATATAATACTGGATATTTTTTAAAATGTCTGTTAAAAAGGCTTAACATGGCCCTTCTGTCATTCCTAAAAGTAATTCATTCCATAAAGTAATGCCATCTATCACTTTATTCACTACTATTTTTATTTCTGAATCAATCATCACAGCTGCTCAGGAAATCATGTAGAATACATTTGCCTTTTTTTTCCCAAAAGACAAAAAGCTTTGTTTCAGTTTCCCTTTTGATCAGATATTCTGTTCTGAAACTTTTTTCCATAAAAATTAAAAAATACAAATAAAGAATCATGGTTTGCCTTTCTGACTTTTGGGGGGTTTAATTTTTTTCACAAGAAAAATCACATTTGCAACTTAGTTGATACAAAATGAATAAACTTTCACACCACAGAAGCCACATGTTCTCTGATCCTTGTCTCATATGTAGTTGAAAGGAAGTCAACATTACTGAAACAGTGGCAAAACCTAACTGAATCACACCTCTACAACCTCTTCCAAGTCCATCAAGCCAGGAAGTTTTTGGACATGCTTTTTTTCTTCAGCTTGTGGCTTGTCGGTGTGGCTGCACTGGCCTTATTAGTTTCTTAAAGGTCATTTGTCATTTATATGGTATATAATTTTTTCTTTTAGATATGAGGATCGCATTGTGATTTCTAAACTATTTGTTACTGAAAAGCTTTTTTTTGTTGTTGTTGGATAATTCTTCTAAGGATATAATGATTCTTACAAAAAGTACACAATCCTCTTTTACTTTTAATTTCAGTGTTGCTTATCTGCATCAGCCAAGATCAGGAGCTGAATTTTAAACACATATAAAGAGGGAGAGGGATGATGAATTACAAAGTTCACTTCCTATTATAAAACATATTTAAATGCAGAGATAGAGCTGGAATTTACTAGCTAGGGAAATTACTGCAGAGCTATAAGCTAATTCTCCTGTATACTACTTTGTAACTTTGGAAAATTGTACAAGATACTGAGGAAATTAGTCACTTCTGACATTCAGAACAGAACTCTTTTTTGAATGCTTCATCAATTGGGATATATTGTTGTAGGTGTACAAGGTGTTTGAGAAGTAGCTTACAGGCAACAGGCCAACCTCTCCTGAGACAGCCTGGAAGAAACTGTCATCTAATTGGTGGATGAAACCATTTCTTATTTATTAGTGCCATCTTCTATTACATGTTCTCAAATCTGAATGTCATTGTGTCATAAAGCAAACTGAATTAGTCTGAAAAGAAAAGGATTTGTTCTCTTCTTCAATTTAATATTATAATTTTAGATTAAAAGGAGTTTGTTGATCAATAGCTCAAACATTTTCCTAACTTGAATTTTACCAAAATAAGAGTCCCTCAGAAAACTTTTTTGCTCAATTATAACTGCACCCCCAATTTGGCTAGATTATTTTAAACTCATCCTCCATTTTAAATGGGGGATGTGTATTGACAAATCAAAGACTATAGAGGACATAGAAGTCTTACAAATCCTTTGACAAATATAAACTATGAGGAAATGGATTTATTTTCTTTAGAGAAAAGAATGTTCTTCACATTTGCCATGTCTGGAAAAAGTGGTTACAAAGGAAATAATGATAGATTATTTTCCATGTCTCTTGCTGCTAGAAGAAAATGGGAATTGGCTGTATCTGCAGCAAAGATTTATCCTACATATTAATAAACTTACTTTTCTCCTTAGCTGTCCTGTGAAGCTGTGGTAGAGCAGCTACCTAGAAAGGTTGTAGTATCTGTTTCATTGGATGTGTTTAAGTGGCTAACTTAACTCTAAATAACCCACAGCACTGTACTAAGACTGTGGGAAGATTTTTAACAGCAAAAATGCAAGGTGAGTGCAGGGCTATGAGCAAGAGCCCCTTGGGTTTTGCCATATGCGTGCAGAGGAAAACAGCAGATGATCCGACCAGCTGGACCCCAGCCCACCGTGGTGCATCCGTGCCGGATGGCCTTCGGAGCGAGTTTGGGATTGGGGTCAGGGAGGAAAAAGGTTAGTGACCAAAGCCAAAGCAAGCTGAGGAGAGAACAACATGAGAAGTAGCATCCAAAAGTTGTGTGTCACCTTGAACGTGCCACAGCAGAATTTACAAGCTAGTTAAGCAATGAACCAGCAAATGGGACCCTAGTGGGATTTTCAGAAGCACTTAGACACAAATTGTCTAATTTTTCAGCCAAAATTAGTGTCTGAGGTGCTTTAAAAATCTCACTTGGGCTGTGTGTGTCTATAGTGACAGTAATACCTTAAAAATACGGCCTCTCAGCAGCCCACTTTTCTCTAAAATGGAAATAATAGCAATAACAACAGTATTGCTCTCTTGCAGGGTGCCTCTGAAGATAATTTTGTTAAAAAAGGACTCTGGGATGCTCAGGTAGTGTGTTATGAGAGCTACGGAAGCAACAAAAATGTCACTTTCCTTGCTGGTGTTCAGGGTCAAGTGTGGGCCCCAAAGCTCAGCTCCACTCCTAGCAAGCCATGGAGAGAGATTAAGTCAATCAAAGTGAAAAGGGCATTTCATCAAAAACACTCAATAGCCACAGCTACTGTTGACCCACCATATTTAAAACTGAATCTAAGGTGCAGTTCTTCCTATAACATCTGGGTTTTGATCTGATCTAAAATTGGGATGGGATTTAGCTTCAGAATAATCTATCTGAGTTCAGGTATTTACATGTAGGTGCTTGCACATGAACTAGTGTGGAGTAGTCAGTGGATGCCCAGCCAATACTGTCAGTGGAGTCTGGAAGTCTGTCCAGTTCACTCTAAATAAGAAAGCTGCCTGAATTTAGGCACCCACTGCCATTTGAGATGTCTTCGGGCTCCCAAAATGTCTGCTAAGGGCTGGCAGAAATGCACAAGAGCTCGCATGCCCTGGATACCCTTGCAATGTCTGAAGAGACACTATTCGGTGATGTTTAGGTAACTGAATCTCACCCTTATCCTGAGTCAGATGAATACATCTACAGTGACTACAGTGACTGTGCCGGGGGCCTAAACGTCTCTTGACATGAGGAAATCCCCATGCAGACAATGATTTCAAAGTCTTAGTTTGACATGGAAATCCAGCTATGGTCTAGCAGAAGATACTATATCCCACTGCAAAATGGGGCTGTCTTACATAATTATATTTTGGGTAGGTAATTATGTCATGGTTTCAGCTACAACACTTGCTACTAATCCACAGCTCTGAGCACTATTTAATAAAAGCATACCCTTTCTTCTCAGAAGACAGCTCTCAGCCCATGCAAGAACATTAGTTTCAGTTTGTTTTGGCTCCTTTCCCTGTCTGTCAGGAGATAAAATGTCTAACAACCCTTTTCAAGATTATGACTCTCCAGTGTCCCCCTGGTCAGTACAAGGTGCTGCTTCTTCATTCCCTGCACATTAGCAGCCAATCTCTAGCCTGAGAGCACAGTCCAAGTCAGGTTGAAAAACTGAATGCATTTACTAGTTGTTAAGATTTTGCAAACCTGTGACCTTTATTGAGACTTCTGCTCCTCACAGAAGCAATTAAAATGCCAGATATTTCTGTACAGAAAAAAGCAATGTACCATTTATGGCAAGTATTTATACGTTCCCTTTTCCTCTTCATTATTTTATTTGCTGATATTATCTGATTGCCAGGGACAGGAAAAAGCAGAGTCTGCAACTGAAATAACTATTATAGAACATTGGTTAGTGGGCAGCAGAGTACAGGTTTTGTATTCTTAATTTTCTCCTTCCTGACAGAAGTATCTGAAATCTCCACTTCATGTGCTCTTTTTAGCTCCATGCCTAGGCGTATATCAAAGGCAATCTATGCCATTTTGGTCCATTCTTGCAGAACTGCAGGGAAATATTTTGGTGCTTAACAGACTCTCTCACTCTGAACATCCCTTATTCCCCATAGTTTGGCCTCTCTTAGTTTCCATAAACAATCCTCTCAGGCGGCAGAAGCAGCAGTCAGCCGGCCTTGGATGTGTGTGCAACAATTAGAAGCTCTTCCCAGAAAGATGCTTGGAAAGATAACCTCTTGTTTGACCCTTTGGTCCCACATTTATACTGCAGTGAATGCTATAATCTGGGATATTTTATTGGTGATTCAGAGAGCACAGGTTTTTCTTCTTTCCTTTTTCTCTATAGCTGTTTTTCTTAGCATTTTTCCAGGCCTGATGCAAAGCTGTTCTCAAATAGTCATATTTGTTCCTACTCGTAATGAAAGACGTTCATGCCAAACTGACATGCTGGGTGGCAGTTACTGGTTGATTAATTTGTTTGCTGTAGAACAAGATTATTTTGTTTACACTGAACTTTTGGCATCTCAGTTTTCCCAAAGGAAAGGAAGGAATAGGAAGAAAAGAAGTGGCAGAAAATCACATGGGGACAGTTGCAGACTTGTGTCCTCATTGCAGTGAGCCACCAACACTTGCTCCTGGTGCAGGGAAGGCAGGGTGCCCAAGGGGCCAGGGGACACGGGGAAGTTTCATTCCAAGTCCAGGGGTACAGGTGAAGGCGATAGATGGGGGCAGGTATGCTGTGCCAAACACATTGGGAACTCCAGCAAGAGATAAAAGACTGGGAGGCTGGTGGCAGGCCCAGCTTGCATACTGGGGGTTACATGCATGGAGGGCTCTGGAGGTGTTTGTCCATGTGCTGCCTGGCACATGGAAGAAGCGTGCCCTTGACAAAACAGACCTACGTGGAGCAGGACTGTCCTGTAGTGGCTCGCTCCCATGCACACATCCTAGCTCCCCAGAAAGTCTAAACAGCCGGCTGAAACTTTTGGCTGAAGATGCAGAGAAGGGCAGGTTTGAGGAGTAGAAGGCAGGAGCTATCTTTGCATGTGTTTCAAATACCTGTTAGCTCTCTGCTTAGCAGTCTTTCCTAAAGCCTTAGTTAAGTTCTTACTTTTAGGACAGCTGCTTTTTTTTCCCAGACCCTGAGACACACATTTGTGTCAGGGGCAGGGCAGAGTCACCAACACACAATTAATACTCTGTATGTTGAGATGATGGGGGGGAAGGAAGAGTATCATCAGGGATTTCAGAGCAAACATCAGTTTAAGAATGGAAGTATTGTTGGATATTTAGCGTTCCTGTGGAATAGGTAACAACACAGCCTTCTCTAAAGGCCGCTACAGAGAGACTCAGTAAAATTATGTTGCACACAGTTTATGTAAACTCACATTCATCTGCATCTTTTCTTGAATTTATATTTGCTGAGCCCCTGATTCAGCACTGCAGTTACAGAGACCTTTTCCTCCTGTGCTCTGTCTGCAAGCCTTGCAAGAGATGTCTAATTTTGCTATCGTGCTATCTTGTTGAATCTGCTTGATATGAAAGAGAAAGACCATGTAAATAACAGGACTAGTGGATGATAAATGTGGCTTTTAACACCTTCAGTCATTTTTCACAAGTATAGAAGTGGGCTATGTCAGCCTGCTCTGTTCATTCAGTGCATTCAAAGGCATCTAGCTTGTACATACGTGAGCACTAATCCCACTTGTTTTGGAGAGGACAGGCTGAAATAAATTCCAGTCAAATGACCTGATTTGAAATTTGTTTCTAAGAGGAGAAAAAAAATAGAGGAGATATTACTTAAAAATGTTTCTTTGGAGAATATTAACAGAAAAAAAAAGAAAACCCAGGTGTGTATGATGCTGTAATGCCAACTATTGCTATCTTACAGCACAAAAGGCTTGAGTTTTCATGGACTCATCTGATCTAATGGCCAGGCCAATATTCTACCTTCCTCTGAGCTTCAGCATTCTGCTTTGTGTAAGCTCCATCTTCTAGCTGATGGGATCAACTTTCAGATAGCTACTTAAACAAATGCACAAAATAAAAAACAAAAGTGTCCGTCAAGCCCGTAGATTCTGTTTGAGGGAAAGGCAGTGGAAAATGAGGTACTGCAGCACAACATGCAAGTATCTTATAGAACTCCTATATCTCTAAATTTTTGGCCATAACATTTGAAGTTCAGGAGGACACTGTCCATTAGAGAAGTGATGTATGTCAGATAAAAGAGTTGTGTTAAGCTATGCACGTACCCCCACAAGGTAACTTGGTATACCTGCAAGCACAAGCACATTGGGAAGCTGTGGATTGTTCTCTGGAGTTTCTGAGCTCGATGTAATAGCTTTAGAGAGAACCTGATGACTGGATTTCACTAGATGTCTAAAATCAGGTGGCTAAGTTAGGCAGAAGGAATCCCATTCCAACACTCCCCACTTTGCTGCAACAATGCAGATGAACTGGCATTTTAATGGTGGAAATGTCTTTAGAATAAGTCTTAGGCTAAAAGCAGGGTCACAATGTCAGCCATTATCCTGTAGCTCTTAGCTTTAATTCTGAAGCCAGGTCATATTTCCAGACTGTAGATAACACTCTGAGACAATCAATGATAAATTATGACAATTTAATAGCAACTGCCTTAAATAGACTACAAAATCCAAAATGTTATTGTATCAAATGAACTGCATCTATCAAAAATATGAGTGGGCCATCAATTAAACTTCTGCCTCAGTTCCAACACTGCCAGAGAGCCTGTGAGAACCCCAAAGAAGACAGCGCAGTCCCTGATGTTGTTCTAGAGATGATTGACCAGTCTTACTGAAAACATTTCAAAAATAACTTCGGGATACATAGGAATAATAATCAAGTCCATTGCCCCAGCAATAACATTTAGGATAGTCTAGACAGATTTAACATGATAAACCCTTAAGGTTGGTTGGAAAGTTTAAATCATAAAGAATTTTCAATGGAATAAGTAAATAAATTTCTGTTGAAAGTGGAAAAACAAGTAATTTTGCCAGCCTGGTCTCTAATATACAATTGTTACCTGTGGAGTAACACAAGGTCACCTGCTATCCTAAGGTCTACTTGGATGATATTCAGCTTTCACACTGAAATTTGACAAAGTTTTCTTTTTAAGGCTAAGGTCAAGTTCTAGTCTAATAACCTATGCTTTCTCTGTCAACAGCAGTGAACATGATTTAATTCCCTCAACTCTGTTTTCACTGATCAAAACTCCCCAAACTATCCATCTCATACTCAAATCAAAACCCTTAAAAACTAAAAAGCATGCCTGCAGTTATGATGTTGTCTCTTTAAAAATAACAAAAGAAGAGACTTGAAGATCAATTTGGGAATAGGCATACTGTTTATAGTACATGAAGCATTCCGTCTCCTAATGCAAAAATACTTGAAAGGGTTTACCATTCAATTAGTACTTCGAATTCAGAAGAGTTGTGGGGAAAGAAAAGAATCATGTGGAACTGCAGTCTCAGTCTTCAAATTTAATCTGCTTTGGTAACCCAGAGAGTATTAAAACCAGTGTTTGCTTTACTTTCACATGCTAAACATGCCTTGCTTAGTGACCTCTGCCACATCTCAGAACCCTGATCAATAGTTTTCAGGTATCGTGAGTCCCGATTGTTCTAGAGTGGTTGTTCTAGAACAACCACTACTTTTAAATCTTGCATAAGTTGGGATCCTGAACTGCCTTATGTAGCATATTTGATTCAGGAAGTTTTAGAAAGTACAAATCTTAGAAGGCAGACAAATACTATGGAATTCTGACCTGTCATTATTTTCAATGAGGATTAGTAAGAGATTCATGGGTGGTCAAAAGAAGACAAGATTTATGACACCGAGTAACAGGATGGCACAGAACGTAGCATTTAGTCATATTGTTAATTTTACTGGTGAAGTGTTTCATAATCTGTGGTAAACAGGGTTAGTGAAGGAGAAACTGGATATCTAATGACTCTACCTTCAATGACGAGAGTAAAATCAAAACCTAGGACATTCTTGTTCTTCAAGTATATTTTAGAAGGTTACACAGTAGCCTGCAGGGAGAGGGATGCAGATAATGAAAAAGATACTAGTGAAAAATCAGGAGACAGAGGATGCTCTAAAATGCAAAATGAAACACATGTATTTAAAGTAATGAGAATTTTATGATGAGATATTTTACCATGGTCAATTTAATGGCTTTAAAATATTAAAATGCAATGAGACTAGGGAGGGCAAAAGTATTTTAAATACAAATCTATTGATTATAAACCCAAATGCAGAGGTATTGTGCAGTCAGTTCAGAGGCAGACAAGGATAGGGAACAAGAACATAGTCAGAAGTCTTTAAAACGATTGCTTTTGATC